>NW_010206479.1:26256-111939 GCF_000695765.1 Mesitornis unicolor | reverse complement strand
GGTACCAATCACCCCCAGGCAGCGCTACAGGCTTGGGGAGGAGTGGCTGGAGAGCAGCCTGGAGGAGAAGGACCTGGGGGTGCTGGTTGACAGCGACTGAACATGAGCCAGCAGTGTGCCCAGGTGGCCAAAAAGGCCAATGGCATCCTGGCCTGCATCGGGAATAGTGTGGCCAGCAGGACCAGGGAAGTGATCCTTCCCCTGTACTCGGCACTGGTGAGGCCACACCTCGAATATTGTGGTTCAGTTTTGGGCCCTTTACTACAAAAAAGACATTGAGATGCTGGAGTGTGTCCAATGAAGAAGAAGCTGGTGAAGGGTCTGGAGTGCAAGTCTTATGAGGAGCGACTAAGGGAGCTGGGGTTGTTTAGTTTGGTGAAAAGGATGCTGAAGGGAGAGCTTATCACCCTCTATGACTACCTGAAAGGAGAGGTGGGAGTCTGTCTCTTCTCCCTCGTTGCTAGTGATTGGCAAGGGGCAATGGCTTCAAGTTGCACCAGTGGATGTTTAGGTTGGATATTAGGAGGAATTTCTTTACCAAAAGGGCTGTCAAGCACTGGAACAGGCTGGGCCGGGTGTTTGAGTCACCATCCCTGGAGGTGTTTAACAAACACGTAGATGTCGTGGTTAGGGACATGGTTTAGTGGCAGACTTAGGGCTGGTTCAATGGTTGGACTCAACGATCTTAAAGGTCTTTTCCAACCAAAACTATTCTATGATTCTGTGATTCATATATAGAGCAAGGTGATATTTCATAAACATCACATTTCCACCTAGTCATACCATTATGAATGGAACATATGATAATACAAACTATTATTCATTTTAGTCAGTATGTTCAAAAAGTCTATTCTCTATGCATTTCTGCCAAAGGGTTTAGTGTAGAATACCTCATACATGTATTTTTGTGTAATTGTTCTTCTGGATGAACATTGTCTATACAGTCAGCAATAGAGAATTTTACAAAATCTATACAAAGTGATCTACATAAATCTACCAGGTCCTGTTTCAGATATGAGGATTACCAGAATTTAAGTTTGTGATTGTCCCAATCTGATTTTTGTATTCCACTGAGTGGCCCACAGAGAGAAAGGTTCTAAACGCCGTATCTATTTACAATTTAGAAAGTCAAAACAGTGGCATTTTTATCAGTTCTGAGTTGCTGCAGAGTGTAATCCTAATCTAAATAAGTACAAAAAGCTGCTTGTTTTTTTGTTTTTTTTTGTGGGTTTTTTTTTGTGTTTTTTTTTCTGCAGTTGCTTTAATGCCTAATTCCAATACCTTAATGAGTTAATGCTGGCCTACTATGCACAGAATTCTCAAGTTCACGGGGCCAGGTAAAAAGAGGTCAACAGTTCTTTACTACAATGCAAGTGTAGTAAGCCATTATTTACTACAATGCAAAGCTACCCAAGCAGCTCTGAAAAACAACTAATTAGAGACCTAATCATGCTTACCATCTATGCAAAAGAAAATAATTGTTTACCACAAATGAAAACTGTTTTGGCCCTCTTGAATCAATGGGAATTCTTTCAACAGAAGAATTTCACCACTCATTAATCACCAATGGGTGGCAGGACAGAGACATGCAGTAGAGCTGGATAGAAAGTCACAGAAGAACAGGGAGACCGTGAGTCACTGACAGCCCGCTTCTGTAATGACAGGACATTGCCAGAGATGCACTTACTTCTGTGTAGTAGATGATCCCAATTAGCACCTCTGAAAAAGGCAGACACCTCCAGGACATGTGACAATGCTCTTCCCAGCCATACCCTCTGCAGTCAGCATGCTGCTGGTCCTGTAACCATCGTCCCCCAGCACAATGAGCAGCCCACTGTGAGTATACCTTGGTACTGACTCAGTGGGCATAATTAGACTCCTGAAAGCCGATTGCCATTTTGGAGAGAATAGAGTGTCTCTGAAAATCATTGGAGACACATGTTTTAAGAATGATTGTGAAGATAAACTGCAAGAGATAGGTTTGGGTCACATCGAATAGTATTTCACAATTAGCTAGTGCTGCTGATGTATACATGTACATATCTGCTTAAATACACTTCGGGGGCATAAAAAGGGGAAGAGGCAGGCAGTGGTTTTAAAAAACAGGAGAGCTTTATAGCTCTTCGTTTTACTCCAGCTGGTGCTGAGTTCAAAGAAGCTATTAATTAGCTGTCACATTACAAACAATCTCTTTTTATTTAGTAAGTCAGGCCTAGATTGTTAGTTCATTACAGGTATTTGTTGAGGCTCATGCTTCTCTCTGCTATTATTCATTAAAACAAAGACAATTGTTTATCATTTAGAAGACTGGTGATGCACAAATGAGAATGGCAGGCAGTACATCAGTTGAGTGCCTGATAAAATAATCACAGCAAAACTCCCTTGACAGCCTACAGAAATGGAACTTACTTGTAAGTAGATGATTACTCCTAATGCAGCAGTTACGTCCAGAAGTAGGTCTTGGGAGCAAGGGGGAGCTGGAGGCTTTAACTGCAGCACAGCCCAGCACTTTGGAAATAAAGCCACCTGTAGGACTGTGAAAAACCTTACAGACAGGTTTGTTTGGTTTTTCAAGTTCTTGCACACACCCCTTCTGATGGTAGTGATAATATAAAGCATAACATAGCCCAGGGATTGGGGGAGAAATATTCGCAGGTGCAGAAAGTTTACCTTTGTCTATATTGTTCTTTCCTCTTTCTCTAAAAAGTGTTGATTTCTGTAAGTATGACTCTCGGACCACCTTAAGCAAACTTGATATGTTTAAGCATTTTAATTAAGAAGACTCACTCTTTCTTTCACAACCTTAGCATTTAAGAAGAGCTATCAAATTGTGATCAGAGCTCTCCAAGCTTGGAAAGTGGCATTCTCACCATTTGCATCTGGCAAAGACCAGGATGCAGAAAAGTGACTAGCTTAAAGTCATGCAGCAAACCACTGCGGGTGTTAGAAAAAGAGCAGTGCTTACCTGATGTCAGGTGACATCTCTCTTTGGCTGAGCACAGCACCTGTGAGAACCACAAAAAACATCTGGGTACTAGCCCAGTGGCAGCTGCTTTTAGGTCTGAAATGACTGTAAAGTGATTTGAATGTTCGTGGATAGGATGCTTGGCATTTTTAAAAGCAACAGATCAGAGACACCAGTGGTGGAGGGAATGAACTGAAGAATGAAATGAGTACATCTAACATAAAATTATACTAATTTTTAATATAAATTAGGAAGAGCTTTGGTCAGCCTAGATTTTTGGGCCCCAGAGATCCATGTTAGTTAGTAGTCTCTTGAGGATGCCCACATAAACAACAGGAGTTAAAAATTCAGGCACATATGACACCTCAATTATCCTGAGACATACTATTTCTAATACTGAAAATACCTCATCTTTAATATGTTTTAGGTGGGCTTTGCACTAAGATTTTCCTATTTTCAAAAATATCTCAACCAGAATTGTCATTTGGGATGGGGGAATGGAGAGAGGGAGGAGCGATTAAATGAGTCAAATATAACAGGAGAAGCTTGCCTTTGGTTTAATCTTCTGCTTTTCTTTCATGCTCTCACTTCAGGTGAAGGCATTTGTTTGGTCTGTTACTGTAGTGTCAGAGTGCACGGTGACCGTGCGGCTCCTGTGTCCATCTCACCCAAGTGGTGTTGCACAGAGTACCTGTAGGGAGAAGCGACTCTAGTGTAAGGTAATGCCTTATTGAAGTCATTGAAGTGACTCGGAGGGAATGTCACATTTTATCTGCCCAGTGCAGTACGGGTGATGCCAAGACACACTGCTAATGAGTCTGCTAGAGGGCCACCCAGATGCAGGGTCATGGCGAGCCATTTCAGAGCAGCACATTGCACCAGAAGACTTTCATTCAGTTACACAAGGTGATGTCTGACAAATGCAACTGAGGCTTCATCTGCAGGCTCCCATGTGGCAAAGCCTTAGCCCTAAATGACCCCTCCTTTCTTCTCCCCACTGCGCTCTCCTCATGCTCCTTTAACTAAATTCTCTCTCTCCCTTTTCTTTTTTTTAATTTCCTTCTCTGCTTAACTTTCTTCTGTCTTCTTCTCTCCACATTTCTTTCAAAATGGCAGAATGATGGAGTTTGCTTCTACCAATGGGGAAAATGCATATATGCTCAGTTGCAAGCAGATCTTTTTAGAAACCGAGTCCACCATATGTGAAGCCAAGTGAACAATTCTGTGCAATAGCTTTGCACAAGTGACAAATCACTTGTCCAAAGCAACAGCCTGATTTCCTGCAGTGTGACTTTTGCATTGATAGAGCAGTGTGCAGACTGTGAGATCATCCAGACAGAAAATTATTGCTAACCTTGTAAACATCAGTTACTGTTTAAATAAGGAGTAACAGTTACTGTACTGTACAGAAGGGATCTCAAGGTCTGTGTAGACACAACGTGATAGGTATAGCCCTAAGAAACCCTAAGAAACAAGTCACAAAAATAGTATTTCCTCTTCTTTCTCTACCACTCAGTGAAGATACTTAAAGAAAGTTCTCAAGTATGTGGAAAAAGACTTTTCTTTTGATAGAGTCTTGTAAACATGCTTCTGCAGTTGTGAATTCACAAGGCAGCACCAGCCCATGCTGTGTACTGTCTTGCACAGGAGTGCCTGAGCCTTGGTGCTTAGCTCATGAACAAAGGCTTGCAGGTTTTAATAAGATTGACTGAGCTCTGGAGAGTAGCAGGAAGAAAATTATTGGATTAGCCCATGACACCTTCTTTCACAGTTTTTAATAAAGGTGCTAATCACAGAGCTTTGCAGACTGATTGGAGAAGTATTGCTGATGAGTGCAAAGGGACACTGAAGAGACATAGTGAGATGTTTCTGATTCAAATGCAGCTCAAATTTGACTGACTAAAGTGAACTTTGTTCACATTCTGTTAAACTGGGTTCACCTGGTATTTCCTCAGCTTATGGCCCATTATTATTTTTTATCTCTCAGAATCATCAGAGTGACTCCAAAGAGACTTTGACTTGTATTATATGATCTTGAAAGTGTGGTGGTGATAATGCCATAAATACTAATCTAGTTTTTTTCTTTCAGCTGCAGCAGCAGAAACTTGATTAACTCTGTTTCCTCCACTCATTCTGAACTGACCAACACCAAGAAACACAGGGTCAACTGTCCTGTCGTAATGGAGTAAACGATGGACACACTTCTGTGCAGCATGATCATACTGTGTATAGTGGGCAAAACATCTCCCAGGCACGGCAGGCCATTCCAGTGAGCTCTGAATTGCCTGTAGCAAAGAGCCAGTGTTTTCCTTTCAAAGCATCAGCCAAAATGTCAGTAAAAACATCAAGTACCAGTTACTTACCAAATATCAGTGAAAAAGTCCTTGTCAGTGAGCTCTTCTCAGCATGTTTGAGATCATAATGTCATGAAGTTTTCTTTCATCATTAAAACTAATCCAATCAAAAGGGGGAAAGTTCAAATAGACTTTTCATTATTAAGGTTATGTGACAACATAATAGACAGTACACTAGGAAAAAAAAAACCAAACCCAAAAACCAAACCACAGCCTGTTCCTAAAATGAAAGATAGTCATTAAGTCCGTATTTATAGTTAATACACATGATGGATGAGGTTTCTTGGAACAAGGTGCAGAACTCTTTTCAAGGGACAATCCTTACAGTACATGTTAATCTAGTTTTTTTCTTTTAGTCACAACATCAGAAAACCTGATTAACTGTTTCCTTCATTCAGAACTGACCAATACTGAACAACTCAGGGTCAACTCTGCCATCATAGCAGAGGATGTGATGAACACACTGCATCACATCTTTATCCCTGTGCATACAGATCCTCTGAACAAGAATCATGCCACTTTCCCCAGAATAACAGAAGTTTCTGGGAGATCTATCTTGAAAAATATTTATTGGAAAAAGACATCCTACTTAACCAGATGATGGACTGACTGAATTAATCAACCCTTTTGTTCTTTCACAGAAATGTCCCCTACAGAACCTCACATACTTCTGAAGAACTGTATGAGAAACAAAAACCTGAAGGTTTAGTGACACTCATGAAATACATTAAATATTCTGTCACTCCCTCATTGAATGTGCATCTCCCCATGGGTCACCATCAGGAGTCTCACCCTGACATTTGCAGTAAGGGTAAGTAACAATGCTCCAAAAATCTATGTGGTTAAGTAGACTGAAATATTGCTGTGCTACTACTGTGATGTGGTGTGATTTTGTTTTGGATTTCTCAGGCCCCTGAGTGGCACAGATGTTCACAGACATGACTCATTGTGAACTAGTTCCATGGCAGCTAGTGGGGAAGGCAATGCAGAGCAAGAACCAGGGCCTCTCCCAGGCCCATTTCCAGCTCTGTGAGCTTGGCCAGGATGGCATGAACCTTGGGGCCACCAATGAAACTGTCCTGTACAAAAGAGAGTAACTTGCACAGATTCCTTGCACAGCTCCCTAAGAAGCTAAATCCCATGGATCTGACCAATAGAGAAACAAGAATTTTAGATGGTTCTCATATTCCTACATGTCTAAAAAGCCTTGATGTCTTCCTGCAATGATCTGCTGATTAGTGATCCTGGCAGTAATCCAGCGTGCCTACCTTCTGCAGCACTGCCGCCTAAATGTGATCAAACCGTAGGTAGCCATGCCTAAACTATCACACTTCTGATAGCACCCTGGTGCTCGGCATTTACCAGCAGCATGAACAGTTAGTTATCCAGGCTTTTGCTGGGTTTTATAGCATCTACTCCCACAGGTTTCCTCAGTCTTCTGAAAAGGTACAGATTTTCCGTGGTTTTTTTTCCTGTGTAATCCTACGTAGAGACAGTGCTTCTGACTGGAGACAGAGGAGTCCATAAGTGGTAACACAGTTAGTAACGTGTTTAAACAAGGCTGCAGCATACCACAAGTTCACAGCATCTCTTCTGACATATCATTCCCTTGTATCCTAGAGATCCTTTCCACCGGACAGGGTGGTGGTGGAGAATGATGGAAGCACTGACAATCTCCATGGCATTATGTGGGAAAATCATTGTATGTTAAAGATTCACTTGCTGCACATTTTTTGCTCCGAAAAAGATTTGTGAAAAGCCATTGTTGAATGCTTTCAATACTAGAGTTAAAACTGGTGACAGAAAGAAATATGGAGAAAAAAACAAAGCCTGATGGGATCATTAGTGGTGGAGAATAGTCAGTGCTTGAGCTTGTTCAGTTTATCTGGCAACAGATGCTTGAATTTGTAGCTGGAGATGAGTTGGAAATGAAAACTTGTTCTCCAGCCATCCCAGCAGCATAGCTCTGATTTTTCTACAGAAAAGGCTGATTTACTGGATTCACTTTGTTGCAGAAAAGGCTTTGTGGACTTTTTAACTCAAGCAATGGGATTTTCAGCATTATGGGTGAACTTACTGCTTTCTGTCTTGCCTTCTGCTTGACAGAAAGGTAGCAGGGCCATAGACTTCCCACAGGCATTGGCCTCTTAGGCTGCAACTCAGTTCACCAGGATGGTGAAATGGTTCTATTTTTAGCCTCAATTCTTCCTCTAACTACTTTAGCCACCTCCCAGTTTTAGATGCTATGAGTGGGCAGTTGCTCCAACAAACAACAGTATGTGGATGTATCCCTGGAAGTCAGGTGGAGTGAGAGCCGGTTTTCTTATGTCAACAGAAATAAGGGTCAAAATGCTTTACACAAACTTCTGCTATTTTCTTAAGGGAGCAAAAATCAAGGGTGTGTCTTTGACCTTTGAAATACGCTTGGAATTCCTTTACAGGCTAAGCTCAGAGGGGTTAGGAAACAATAGTGTCGATCAATTTGAGACAGCTTAAGGGTTAGAAAGCAGTAGGAGAGATCAATTTAGTGCTATAAAAATTATCACCCTTTAAAAATACCTTTCATCTGTTAAGTAAAGAGGCCCATTTAAAAAAGCAAATAAAAATGCCTGTTTCTCTCAGAAGTGTACATGGCAAATACTCATGTTTAGACTTGTCAGTAAGGATCTCAGGTAAAAGCAAAGCAAGGATCTGAAGGTAAAGGCTCTTGAGTTTATTCTGACCTGGGAATCATCTGTATCCATTTGGTACTGTGCTCCCTGAATTTTTTTTCACCTTTCTGTTTCAGAACTGTGGCACAATAAAGAAGGTTGATTTAAAGATGTGCATACAAACAGTAAGATTTTTGGTTTAATTAATCTGTCTGTATCTTGGGACAATACATTTAATAATTTTTAAGTTGAGGGAAATTTTCCTTTACTACTTACAGTGGCCTAGAAGGGCTTCATTCATGAAAATGGTGCTTTAGGTAAGTCTGAATAAATCATAGAATTGTAGAATCATAGAATCATAGAAAGGTTTGGGTTGGAAGGGACCTTAAAGATCAGCCAGTCCAACCCCTGCCATGTGCAGGGACACCTCCCACCAGACCAGGCTGCTCAAAGCCCTGTCCAACCTGGCCTTGAACACTTGAGCAATGAAGCTGGTGAAGTGTCTGGAGCACAAGGCTTAAGAGGAGTGGTTGAGTGAGCTGGGGTTGTTCAGTCTGAATTTAGAATCATAGAATGGTTTTGGTTGGAAAGAACCTTCAAGACCAACAAGTCCAACCATCAATCCAGCCCGACTAAGTCCACCATGTCAAATTTGAATATCAAATCCTGCATCCAACACCCTGGACTGAAAGGCAGTTTGCCCTGTGACAGTCTTGGCTGAAGCCCTCTCTGCTAGGCATGTTTTGGATGGGTTTGGTTGCCTCCAGCTTGGTGGGTGAGGAACAGTGATTCTGTAGGTCCTACTGAGGCTAGGCAGTCTGCTTTGAACCTGACATTTTGGTGGCTGGAAGATATAACAAGCAGAGATGAGGATTTTGGATATCTTTTGAGTAAAGTTATCTTTTGAGTAAAGTTAATTTTGAGTCTGATTATTCTGTATTGGGCAGCATGTCAACTATGTGATTTTATGGTAGTCAGTCTGTTAAATTTCTGAGTAGAAGGTGCTATGTGATCAAATAATCAGTAGTTTTTACAGGCAAGTACAGGGAAACATGTTATAAACTATCTACCCTGGCACAAAGCAGTGTCTGATGTGGTTTACATCTCTTATCCCAAATCTACCAAGCCAGAATTAGGCAAAGCAGAGGGAAGGGCAGTAAATACACCCTAGGAAGTGGAAGCCTCACAGAAATAATGCAGCCAACTCTGAAAGTTAGGGAAAAAAAAAGTGGTTTCTTGACTCTGAAGTCATCAGCTGATGCCATGGGCCATGAGGTTCAAAATAATGTATTGCTGTCTTTCTTTGCATAACTGCAGTAGATAATCGTGCTGCTGCAGCTTTTGAAGCCCAGCTGCCCCATTTGCCTTGGTGATAACCACCTGCAGCAGCAAATCCAACAGCTCTGCTGTAGAAAACATTTCCTTTTATGGATCACTGTTGATCACCCTCATTCTTAAGACGTATCTTCAAGAATGCAATGTCCTATTAGCACAGCAGCAAGGAAATGGAATCTTTCTTCCTCCTATATGTTTTCACTTTGGTTTTGTATGAGTCTTCACTGAAATCAACTCCAAGGTAGCTCATGTGGAGCAGGCCCTAACCTGCCACTCTTACCTCCAAGCACAGCAATTGAAAGCAGAGCTGGTGAGGAAGTCCCTCCTGTCCCAGCCAAAAATAGCAAAGGAAGTGGAGGAAGCAGGAAGGAGGAAAAAGCAGGACAAAAAGAAGTTAGAGCTTTCATCTCTAGCATCAGAAGCTGGGTAAGGGAAGGAAGCAGAACCTGGGACAAACGTTTCTGCTGCTGTATTTGGAAGTTGGACAAAGCAGCCAGAGCCCTTGTTCGTCAGGGTTTCCACAGCAGTTTGCAGCATGTGGGGCATGGAGGGATCTGATTTCCCGTCTCTTACTATACTACTTCCTGATGATCAGTCCAGAGCCAGGCCTCAGCACAGACTGGCACAGCCTTCCCGAGGGCACAGCATGGCCGTGGGATCCCATCCCAGCCAGAGGACTCCCAAGGCATATTGCGCTTCACAAACAGCCTCTGGGTGAAGGGCTGCAGCTGTGGTATCAGAGCTGCTGGTGGGATGGCACTGGTCTTTCTGCCATCCCCAGCAAATATGCAGTGGGACACATAAGCAGCCACCAATTTCACTGTGCTACTTAGGGAGTGGAGGAGAAGTGTGGTACGAGAGGGCAGCTTTGCTGCTCCCCTAGAAGATGAGCAGAGCCAGGCCCCGGTAACTCACACCTTGTGCTGGTGTGAGAGCACAATTTGCCTATTTCTCATTGACATATTTTGAACTCTATCTCCTCCCCACACTTGCTGTTTGTGCGAGACAGCTTTCTTCCCATTGGTCCTGTAGTGAACCGAAAAGCCAAACTTTTGATGAAATGAGTGAAACATGAGACCTGGTCCTTTGCGAGCACTGTACAAATGCTTACCCGTATTAGCAGTTATAATTAGTATATATGTAAAATGTAAGAGTCATCTAACCCACAGGGACTAAAGATGTTTGCTTAGGCATTGATCCTTCAGCACTAGATCCTTTGCTTTCTATGCCTGCTTTGTCTATCAGCTCATGAGCATTTAGGCCCAGTAACAAAACCTGCAAAACTAAAATCAGCAGCTATGGTTGTGATCAACCTCACGCAGTGTTCATGTGCCTCCTCGCTGCCTGCTCCCACCTTTCCCCCTTGCCCCCCCCCCCCCAAATCATTAGCAGCAGCTGGGAAAGCTCTAACAAAACTCCCAGCTGCACCATCACTCACAGCCTCAGTTTTGAACAAAAGGTCAATGGAGTTCTCAAGTGAGAATCTTCAGATTAAAATATAAACAAATGAGTGAGAAAGGGTGCCAAGCTTGGAGGGATTAAAGGACTCAATGAAAGATGAAACTTCAAAATTGTTTGAGCCTGTTTCTTAATCCTGAAAGCTGAAAGACACAGAAAAGTAACCTCTTAATTGCTACACACCTGTACATGCCTTGGCTGCTGCCTGCAAAGGCAGCTTATATATGTTTTAGTGATCAGAAGGGTGGACATCTCTGAACCACAGTGCTGTGCACAGTTCTGTTATGGATACAGGAAAAACGAATGTGAAGTTTTGTATTAGAATATGTTAAAGCTGCTAGTGAACCTATGTATAACCCAGGCCCTATTTTAGTTACAGTTTGTTTGTACATCCACTAAAAGTACATCTACTAAAAGTACAACTGAGCCAGTGATCACCAACAATGCCTCATTGTTTAAAGTGAATCAAGAATGAAAATTTATTGCTTTAAAGTTTACTGGAGCCTTACACCTTTGTTACATGAAACAGGCCCCTCAGCTTTTCTAGCCAAGTCCTTGAACCAAGGTTGTTGGAGGGTCTGTCTTTGGAGTCTGGGGTCTGTGGGGGGCTACAAAGCAACCCCTAGACCCGATTTCTGCAAATACTGCACATGATCAGAAGTAGGAGGAGTTGTTTTCATTAGTTATGAGAAATTGTATGCATGTACATAAGACTCTATTGACTATGCATTTATGCATCCTTTATAAAGAGTGAACACGCCAGGCAAGATGTGTGATGTTGATGAAATTATTCCCCTTCACACCTGGGCGTAATAGAGAAGTGTCTGCTTATCTGCATCACATTGGTGTTGATAAGTTCTTCTATTCCTATTTTCCCTCTGTGTGCATGTATGAGAAACACAAATTCTTTTGCAAGCATGAAGTCTCCCTTAAAATTTTCTCTTGATACTGATCTAACCTCATGAGGAGATGATTGTGACCTGAGACACACAGATCAGAGAGTGGAAATACTCTTGACAGGTTGGAAAACTTGGTTATGAAAATCATTAAATCCTGCAAGACACCATACTCTTCTGGAGACTTGCAGATGAATGGTACTACTAACTAGTTCGATTTCTACAAAATTTATGTCACCTTCAGTGGTAAAACATAGAAGAGCAAAATGCTCACTAATTCTGATTGAAAATCAGCTGGAGGATACAGACAGGAAAAGAGCAATGGTTCTTTTGTCCAGATTAGTCTTTCTAGAGGTAAGGATTGGTCTGGCTCATAGTTTAAACAGGTTTCAGTAATGTCTAGTGCACCAGGCCGCTCATGGGATGGTTCCAGGACCAACTCAGCCTTAGACTGCCTTGAGGCCCTGTCTCTGCAGAGACGACCCTGTGTAGATAGAGCTGTGTAGATCACTCAGCCTTGAGTTGTCTGATAAGCCCAAAACTAAATAGGGCAGTGCTGCATCATTCAAAGGAACCTGAGTTGAGCCTTGAAATCCCCCAACAAATAATATGCCCTGAGTCCAAATCAAACCATTATTCAGTTTCCTAAAAGTAAGGTAAAGGTATGCCAAAGATAGAGCATACAAAAAGGGAACATCACCCATGAATAAATAAAGATAAGGAGTAACACTGCTAAAGACAAACAGCCCACATGGTCTAATCCACTCAGGCACACTTCTCCTAGCTGTCATGTAGATCAGGGAATAAAACCCCTAAGATTCAGGATGGAAACTGGGAGTTACCTCTCTACCATGCAGGGACAGGTGATGAGAACCTTCCCCCTTGGTTGGGATGCCAGCCAAGGTAACTTATGTGGGAGCCCTGACCTGGAGGGGTAAGTGAATATTTGGCAGACTTTAAGTTTGTAGTCTCAGGTAACTGAGTAACACACGTGTGATATTTTGAATTGTTTGTGAGTTGTGATAACGTGTTCTATGAATCACCTCTGAGTTGTAGTAGTGAATTCTGTGAGTTGACTGTGAGTTGTTGTGAATTGCCTACGGGTGGTAATAGTGAGTTTTGTGAATTGTCTGCAGGTGGTAGTGAATAGCATGTGGGCTGTAACAGTGCATTTTGTGACTGTTGTAGTTACAATAGTGCATTTCATGAATCTCTTGTGGGTGTAATAGTGTAGTCGTGCTTTTAAACTGCAGTAGTGCATTTCTCCGCTGTATCCATAAAACCTGCAATAGTGACATATTGGATCTGCATGTGTTGTTCAAATAAATTGTTTGCTGAACCCTGCATTCAAGTCTCTTTTCTCACACTGGGTGGTCGGTCAAATAGGTAGGGCTCTTTCCATTAGAAGACTTTCTTTTTTCTAAACCAGTATACCATTAATACCATGCTAATTTCTTGACAGAAAGTGTTACTTCAAAAAGTCCTTTCAAAGGTGTGGAAGCTCAGTGGGTGATGTAGGTCACTTGGGACACAGTGAAGAGCAGCTTGAAGCCTAGGGACCACAGAAAGCAGCTAGCAACAAAGACACCTGTGCTTGACTTCTTGCTTGCTATGGATATATTTCTCCAAAGAAATGCACACATTTGAACTGTTTCTTCAGTTTGATCCTGAAAATAGGGGTAGCAGTAATTCATGCTGTACAGAAACACAGTGGGTGTCCATCGCTGCTTAAAAAGTCACTTAAGCCTGTTTTAGTGTTTCATTCTGTTTAATTTCTCCTTCAAATGACCCTGTAAGCTATTGGCACAGCACTCAGATGACACTAATCCTTAACCAGGTGGCTTCTAGAAAGAGATGAAAATTTATGCGTTTGTTGTTTCTCAGGAACATTGGGTGGAACAGAAAGCTTAATGCTGCCAGTGCTGCTGGCTCAAACAATGCTTTTGATATTTCAGGAATTAAGCATGAAGGATTAGTAGATAAATGGCACATTGTTGTGCGTGAAGAACAATCTCTATCCCTTCCCATATGCTAAAGAATATGTGTGTGGTCTGGATAGACAGTGACAAGACACTGAGAAGGCGGCATTTGGCTTTCCTTTTGTCATTATGAAGGATTCAGATGTGAACTAACAATCCTAGGGAACTTGGTGGAAAAACTGTACTTGTTAGGGCAGATGAGTGATGGAGGAGTGCAGGAGTGGGCATGCTGCAGTTTTGTGTGCATGACAGGTAATGGATCAGAGGAACTGTTGATGTGCTGGGTTTATATCCTTCAGTTTACAATGAGGAGGTGGAAAAGTGGCTTTCAGGGATTACTGCAAATAGGAAAACATCCTGGAAAGATTGTCACTGTGGTGCTGCTCAGGGTTTTGCAAAAGCAGCAATGTTCTTGCCTTAACTCAGGAGTTTCTCATTATTTCATCATTAATAAGACACATCAGCATTGAAAGTGGAGCCTAGGAACTGTGTTTTTGATCAAAGAGGAGAGTAAGAGAAAAAGCAAAGGAGCAGGGTCTGTGGAGGACAGGTGCAGAAACAGATGAGTGTAGAAATGAGAAGACAGAGGAAAAAGTGATAACACACATAGCAAGACTTACCTAGAAATCTTGTGAATTGTTGAGCCAGTCCATTCTTCTGTTTTGAGGCAGAATCAGCATCTAGACAATGCCTGAGAATTTTTTGTCCACCTTCTTAAAAACCACTGGTGGAGAAGGTCCCTCAGTTTCCCTAAATAGTCCGTTACCATATTGTTTAAAACTATTACAACCATTACAAACAATACAAATATTTCATTCACAAGAAAAATGAGAGCAATGCTGCATTTTCTGTTGCCATGCTCTGATACTGGGACAAAGCATCAATGCCTGCCTACAGCTATCACACTTTTGGCTATACCATATCCTATTACACATCGTATTTGACCTGGCCTTGAGTAAGAGCTTTGAAAGGATCAGAATGCAAGATTACAGCTCTGCAAAAATTGTATGAAAGATAGATTCAAAGCTAGGCTAGGATAAATTGTCCTTGCTAAAAGGAAAGTAAAGCATCAACATCTTACTTGTGAGGATTAAGCTACAGTGATTTAAGGCTACATGAGAGCACTGAATCGGAGTGTTAACATGCTTTAGCATATATATATCAACTTCACACACTTAACTAATTCATGTCATATATAAATCACACACTTAACTAATTCGTGTCATATGTAAATCACACACTTAACTAATTCTTGTCATATTCATAGATAAATGGCAGTCAAAGGTTAGCCAGGAAGCCATGGAGCTGATCTGGGTGCTAACAAGTGTAATGTTAATTTCTGCAACCATTGCTATGTTTTTCTTTTTATATGGACCTCAGCAAGGATTACAACATGGATTACACTTCTTATTACCACTCATTAATTTTTCATTATGCTGCCTGACAGATCTCTCCCAAACCAACTTTTAGTGAAGAAGTTTAGAAGGCATGTCCTTACTGCATGTCCAGTTCCTTTTACAACATTTAAATACTGTCAGGTCTTAACATGCTCAGGCTGTACCAAGGCCAAGTCAGATAGTAATCAATTGTCATGCTTTGAGAACATTTGCTTGTAATATATCTCTGTGCATTTCTGTGAGGGAAGAGCAGCAAGTGAGGTGCCCTGGGAAGGCGGAGGCAGGGACCAATGTGGAACTGCTGTCCTGCATGTGTGCTAAACACCTAGAAAGTGAGCAAAGTGTTCACTTTTGCTGTTGGGTTTTGCAATGGTGTTTTCAAGGCTTCAGTTTTTCCTTAGGGATATCTCAGGGTCTGCATTAGAACAACGTTAGCTGTCCTGTACATTAGACAGAGCTCATGAAAGTGAAATACAGTTATCAGATAGTGCTTTTACAATGACCAACAATGTCAGCTTTACAGCCACAAGGACTACTCATCCTTCTTGCTTCATTTTTTAGTCAGTAGTTCATATTATTATTTGTGCTATCCCTTTTCCCTTCATTTAAACCTGTAAACCTGTGATTCCTTCGTTTTTTGGAAGGAAAAGGCATAATATGGATTTTTGATAGGCATTTCAGTTTTCAAAAAGGAACAGACCCTTTATTTATATATTATCACAGAATCACACAGAATCATAGAATGGTAGGTGTTGGAAAGGACCTCTGTAGATCATCTAGTCCACCCCCCCACCAAAGCAAGATCACCTACAGCAGGTTTCGTAGGACAGTGTCCAGAAGGGTTTTGAATGTCTTCAGAGAAGGAGACTCCACAGCTTCTCTGGGCAGCCTGTTCCAGTGCTCTCTTGCTCTCACAGTAAAGAAGTTTTCCTTATGCTGAACTTGAACTACCTGTGTTCCAGTTTGTACCCATTGCCCCTTGTCCTGGTGCTGGGCACAACCGAGAAGATTCTGGTCCCATCCTCCTGACACTCATCCTTTAGATATTTATAAGCATTAACATGATTCCCCCTCAGTCTCCTCTTCTCCGGGCTGAACAGACCCAGCTCTCTCAGCCTTTCCTCATATGGGAGATGCTCCAGTTCCCTCTTCATCTTACTGGCTCTATGCTGGACTCTCTTCATTTGTTCCTTGTCCTTCTTGAAATGAGAAGCCCAGAATTGGATGCAGTATTCCAGATGTGGCCTCACCAGAGCAGAGTAGAGGGGGAGGAGAACCTCTCTCGATCTCCTGACCACACTCTTCTTAATGCCCTCAGGATGCCATTGGCCTTCTTGGCTGCAAGGACACATTGCTGGCTCATGGTCGTGCTGCTGTCCACCAGGACTCCCGGGTCCTTTTCCCCTGAGAACTACTATGTCTGGAAGAAGTCTTCAGTGCTTAAGCCGACTGCAGTTCTCCTAGGCTCCTGATGAGGTAAATTTGAGAGTGTGATTCCCATTAAGATAAATCAAGACTTTTAAGATACATACATGATTAACTATAGGAAGGTAAGTAAGATCTAAGTGCTTCATCTGTCTTTGCAATATTATTCCTGAAATGAATACAAACACCATCCATAGCCTATAATTTTTAGAGAATATGTTGACAAACCTCAGCAGAAAGCATGTTTGGATAGTACAGTTTGTTCACAGCTCTTGTTTAGAATGAACTATAGAACAGGGATAAAATATGGAGGAGGATTATCAATGGCAAAGGTTGTCGTTCAGTGTTATAGCGCTCCAGGAGTTTTAATATGCTTCCATTAAAATTCTGTCCACAATTTGTATATATGCAAATAATTTTAAGTACTTCATAAAATGGAACACTGATCTGAAACTTGTTAAGCGTCTTAATTAATCAGCTATAAATGGCATCAATTGACTATCTGCAGTAGCCTTACATGAGATATGTAGATGTGTTTTGCAACTATCCCTCTTATTAGCTCACTGGGAAAAAAACCCAAAACAGCCTACAACCAAACAGAAGAATAACAGCATTATCAAGGAAGGATTTACATATCTTGTGGCACAGAGAAACCTCAAACTCAGTTCAGGTAAAGAATTTTCAGTAATGCACATCATGAGAAAGTAGTCTGTATTTGTCTAGAACATAACATTGTTACATACAAATCTCACAGTCTTTGCAGTATTAAACCAAATTGTTATATAGTTATAGTTATCTTTAACTTATGAAGACTGTTTGACTGCAGACTGGAAAAAATTGGTTGCCTGTTTAAAGTCTACTTCCACAAAAGCAGCAGCAACAACAACAACCACCACCACCAACCAACCAACCAACCAAGCAAACAAAAAACTGGAAAAAAAGATTAATACTCTTGAAGGACAAGAGCATGTCTGGACATGCATGTCTGGAATCCACAATGATACGTAAAGGAGAAAGATTACTACATTAAATATACTCAGGCAGGCATGTGTCCCAGGCTGAAAAAAGGAGCAGGCTAAATCTCTTCTATCAGAGATCCAGGCAGTAAGTCAAATTCTTACTTCTGTTAGTGTCGGCTCCAGGACTGAATTCACTACTCCTCCTGGAAATTTATCCTTGGAATATGCAGTTACTGCTTGGCAGATGTAGTGGAGGCTACATGGGCAGGTGTAGGGGCCATTTATACTGCCTTCCCAAGCAAGTAGGAGCTGTCAGTCAGGAGCATAGCTCATATAAACCCCCTCTTTATGGCTGCTTGTTGAGAAGTAAGATCCAAGTCCCTAAGCAGCAGTTAGAAGATCTTTTGTTTTTTTTAGATACTAGCCATTGCATTTTCTGGTAAGAACTTGCATGCAGCTCTGGTGAGGAATCTGCCAGGGCAGCATTTTTTCCACCAGAAAATGCCCTTTTGTCAAAATTGAAATAATTTTTGAAAATATGTCAACTTCAAGCAAATATCACTAGAAATAGCATCCTTGGTCGAATCAAACAGTGAGGAACTCTACTTGGTTCAAGTAGGTGAAGCTATGTAGCAATAGCAGGATGGACACACAGTTCTTACAGCAAAAGATGTCCAATATTATGCTCCATTCATTGAATTGTGATTTGCCAGTTTAAAAAAAGCAGATGTCTAGATTTCTTAGTGAAGAAATGACACAAGTGAAAAAGAAATATTCCCACAATGAATTAGAGGGTAGATTTTAAAAGAATGCAGATGTCTATTGTCAGAACTGTGAAAACACACACGCAGATGCTTGTTTCCTTGCGCAATTGCTACTATTGTGTAAGTGGTTCCCAGCATGGTAAACAGCAAAGGTGAGACAGTGAGATATATAGCTTGGACAAACATATTTACCAGTGCTGTTTTGGTGACTGTAACTACAAATAGATTAGATATTGTATTTCCAGTGTTGGAGGTTGTTAATATTTATCAGCAAATTCAATAGTGAGTAGTGAATCTTATCAAAGACAAGCATCATAAATTCTGTATTTGGCTGTATATATCTATGTGACATTTAATTACACCCAAAAGAGCATTGTGCTGGTTTTGGCTGGGATAGAGTTAATTTTCTTTATAGTAGCTAGTATGAGGCTATGTTTTGGATTTGTGCTGAAAGCAGTGTAGATAACACAGGGATGTTTTCGTTTCTGCTGAGCAGTGCTTACACAGAGTCAAGGCCTTTTCTGCTTCTCACATGACTCCACCCATGAGTGCCACCACTGGGGGTACACAAGAAGCTGGGAAGGGAGACAGCTGGTAGAGCTCACCCTCACTGATCCAAGGGATATTCCCATGCCATATGACATCATGCTCAGCATATAAACTCGAGGGAAGAAGGAAGGAGGTAACATTCAGAGTAATGGCATTTTGTCTTCCCACTTATGATGGAGCCCTGCTTTCATGGACATGGCTCAACACCTACCTGCTGATGGGACGTAGTGAATGAATTCCTTATTTTGCTTTGCTTGCATGCACATCTTTAGCTTTACCTATTAAACTGCCGTTATCTCAACCCGTGACTTTTACCATTCCAATTTTCTTTATCCCCCTAGGGTGGAGTGAGCGACTGTGTGGTGCTTAGTTGCTGGCTGAGGTTAAACTGCCACAAGCATTAATCCCCTCCCTGCAACTGCTGTGCAAGTGCTACAGGATCTGTTGCTGTCATTTATTCTCTCCGATACCTTTTATCTTCTTTAGCAGGATGGTAAAAAATAAAACAGCTTGGAAGAAACCACTTCACACAAACCTGACAGTCATCTCCCACTAAATTACACAATACTGTACTCGTCTTAGATGCTCCATTAGTGCAAGAAAGCTAAATGCTGTTAAAATCGAAGGGAGGAAAAGAAACTGTGACCCCATTTGAGGTAACAAAGACTCAGCACTGTCTGCTGCCAATGTAATTCTCAAAGCTGCTGGTTTTGGAGTGTCTTTTCGGGTGTCCCTTGGATTTTCCCTACTGTAGAAACATTAAATGATATTTCCTGACTCAATATTAAACTCTGAAACTACTGCTAGATGTTTTCTCTTTTTCAAATTACAGAACCATTAGACTTGACTTGAATTGTAACTCCTCAGCTTAATTCTGCTGAATGTTGCACTTAATTCTTCTGAATTCTAATGAACTGCTTGTGTACCAAATAGGCTTAGATGTTTGGCAACTCTCTGTTGCTATGTTGTTGTTGCAGAGATATTCTTCAATCACTAGACTGAGATCTATTCATTGCGAAACAATCACATGAGCTAATGGCTCACGTTTGGCTTCTTGTCTTTGCAATCTTTTTTTCCTGAGAAAACTTGTGTGTGTAAGTCCATGTGCATTTCTCCTGTCTGCCTCCTTGTATCTTTTGAAGCTATTGGCCAGTTTTAACTATATTTGACACATGAGTAGCAGCTCCAGTGACACCACTGGTTCAATTGAATGATCAGGTGAGGAAAAAGGGGAGACCCTTCATGTCCCACAGTAAAAGTGGAACAACACCTACTAGGGTTTAAAAATCAAAACTATCCTTAACTCCAAGTTTCCCCAGTCTCACAGGCTCATTGTTATCTTACATGCTGAGTTGCACAGATTACATACGTCAAGGGACACAGATACGATCTTCTGTGTAGAGTAAGTCAGGGGTTCTCAGAGACCCGAAACAATCAGGAGAATCACTGCTTTTATTTTTGACTTGTTTTCCACCAGATGGTGCTCTTTCCTTTGTCCTGAGATTGCTGTTGCTCAACCCCAATTAATTAATACCTAACCCATATTAGCCCCTGTACGTCTCTTTATCTGTCTCTACCCACACTGTGCACTGGCTGACCTCCCTTGGCCAACTCCACTTTTGCAGGTATGACCTACAGTTGTGTGCGTCTGCTTTACAGGGTGTTTGGAGTCTGGTTCTTCAAAAATCTTTTGCTTCATTGCAAAACTGTGATATTGCAACTGAGTCCAAACACATTGTGTCAATACATCCCAATGCTTTGTTACCACCGTACATATTCACCTTTATGGCACTGTCTGAGAAAAGTAGGAGGTATCCACTGTGCAATTCCACATACCAGCATAACTGTTAGAGGTTACTATGTATTAATCAAGCATGGGATTAAGACCTGCAATGGAATGCGTTAGCTCTTTGGACATCACAGATTGGTTTGTCCACACTTGGTCTGTATCACTGTAAACAAGTGGATGACATGCCAAATTAACAACAAAGGCTGAGTCAAGCAGGAAACAAATCTGATTTTACAGTGTCTATATCCTGTGATTTCCAGAGCACTTGTTCCACTTGCCTTGACACCAAGCTGTCCACTCCCTGCTGAGGGCAAGCTCTGATCTTGCATTGGCCAGAGCCAAGGCGCTTTGGCTTACCCAGAGCAGCTCACCAAAGAGCTCTTGCAACTTCCAGTTTTATCTAGTACCGGGAAGACAGCCAGCAAAGGATATTGTAAAGGCTTAATTATCTCTACAAAATGCTCTGAAAAGTATAAAAAGCTAATGAAGTGCCACATAACATGTTCCCTGACATTTTAGATGTATGGAGTGACGCTGCTCAGAACAATAAATGCACTGATCCACAAATAATGTTCCTGGGACCTGACAAGCCTCCAGCTGCTTCGTGGGAGCTACAGAGCCAGCTGCAGCTCTGTTCTTCAGCTGTCAGCATCCTCAACCTGCTCACAGCTCTCCATAGCCCTTACCTCTGCCTTTTTCATGGATCTTCTTGTAAGAAAACTCCTGAAAGAACTAAGCATATGCTCTACTGTAAGATTTTTTTTTTCCCTTAGGTTCTTTCTTGCTCTCCATATATTTAGCCTTCTGCCAGTCCACCTGCTCTGTGACAATGTGTTATTGGTGGTGTGGATAAGATACACCTGCCAGGTGGCTCAATGATTAACCCAGTGTCAGGAAGGGATGGTGGGGATTCCAACATCTGACATAAATAGATGGTGGGCAGTAGGAGTTGATTCTCTGGAGGGTTTTATTGCTTTGCTCTGATGATGTTACGGGATTAGGAAGGAGCCAGATAAAAGGCTGTAGTTATAGAGCTAGGCATTTTCGCAGGAAGTTCTTAAGGTATTTTGTGAGATTGAGAGTTATCAGTCCTCTAGTCATCATTCATGAAATAAGTGTGTCACAGTGAGTCAGCGTTGAATAGATATGCCTGGGCTTTAGCTTGTAACTTTATAATGCATTTTGGAGGCTCTATAGCAATGGCAGATTTTAAAAGGGAAAAAACTGTTAAAGAAGAATTTGATGGGACCTGATGACAGTAATGAACCTAAGACTTGTAACTGTTGAATCTTATCCCCTCCTGTTGCTAATTTACACAGGTCTTTTCATCCATAGATCAAGCACCATCTTATAAACAGTTGGGATTTTTGCTGAAAGCTGATTTGAAATTCCATTCAACTTCTTCCTTTTTTCACCCCACCTTTTAGTTGAAAAAAGTTTTTAACTGTGAATAATTTTAATTTCAATTTTATTTTTTTTTCAGATTACATGTTTTTTGTGACCTGTTTGTCTTATTTATGTGTCATTGTGGATATTTAATTTAGTTAGACAATAAAAAGCATTATATTTTCCTCACTGACAAGCAGTTGAGTCCTACTAATAGCTTGTTTACAGATTGTGCATATGCAGGAATGGTGACCAGTTGCATGGACCTTGAGAGCTGTCCTGAGCTTAATTTTCCTTGATGTTTTAGTGATGCGTGTTATCTATTCTGAGGTCTATGCATCCTGATTATTCAATTGCCTAGGTGCTATAACCTTCACGAACGGATCCACTTTCAAGCAAAAAGGGGCAAAAATATACTCCCAAGGTTGTGACTATAGTGGTAGATCCATTGCATGTGTTCGTGCCAAGTACTTCAAGGATTAATGACATCAAATCTCATGGCTCAAGATCTGCTTGTTAGGATGGTTTGGAAAGTCAGTTTCAGCTTGCTCTTTTCCTGCCTAGAAGTTTGCCCTCATTTTAGAACCAAACCATAGGAGTGGGCATCACAGCTTCACTCTCCACTAGGATGCATTTTTGAGAGAAGGAAAATTACTGGAGAAGTTTAAGCTTTTTATCTGATCTACTACCAAAGAGAAAAGACTTCAGAGTCTATGGCTAAATGGATTCCTTCTTTCCCATCCCTTCTTGATTCACCTTTTTCTGGGAATGATTTTTGCCAGATGACCCAACAATCCACTGAAGTGTAAAAATTGATTTGGAAACAGTCACAAATGGGATGAGGATGGGACAATAGGGCTGCAGGAAATACTTGCTGATGCTGCAGAAATATTAATTGTGCAGTGTGTATGCAGAAGTGTTAATCCAACAAAAAGTGGTTTTCTCTGAAGATAGGCACACTGTTTGAAACTGTGCTGCCCTTCCTTTGACATTTTAATTACAAGTGAGTAGAGATAAACTAGCACTCAAAATGAGAGCAAGCTGGTAAAATGCCTTGTATTGAGACCAATGGAACGAGTAGCTTTCTCTCTATCTCAGGTGTAGGCAGGCAAAAGAAAAGCTGATGGTAATTTTTGGGAAGGGTCTAGAGATCCTGTTTCCTTCTTGCACCAGCCAGTCAGGAGTAGTGGAAGGGTAGGTCCGTTGCTGGGCCTGCTATTTGGACTTTTAATGTTTAGCACTAGCAATAGTTAATGGGTCAAAAGTTACCAAGAGAAATTGCTTTTGCAAAGTCATAGACTCAAATAATATAATAAAGAAGGCAGTCTTGCACTGACAAAGAGAGTGGTAGGTTGATTTAATGTCTTGGTTCTATCTCAACTCTGAAATTAACAGGCTACGAAAACCTAGTGCTTGGGTGTTAAGGTTTAAGGGTTAAGAGATTGAGAGGGAAGGACAGGTCGTGACTGTAGGACCCTGAGGGGTCAGAGAGCAGCATTTGTTCCCTGCCATTTTTGGCAACAGGCTGAAAACCAAGGAGGCTGGAAGTGTTTCTGGGGGGTCTTCTTTCCTTCCTGGGCTGCCACAGGTCACATTCTCTGGACTGCTGGGACCTTCCTCCACATGCTTGGTGGCATCCACCACCATCTGCTCCTGGCCATGACTGAAGTCCCTTGTGACAAGTCGAGGTTGCCACAAGGGACTTCTCAGACGCTTTTACCCGGGGCTACCTGGATTGGGTTTTGCATATGGTTGCGTACCCTTTGTCCCTTATTACTTCTCTTTTCCCTATTTTTAATTAAACTTGCTATAGTCTTAAATTTCAGCCTTGTGTGAAGCATCTCTTCCTTATTCCTTTTTTATTCTCACCTGGTTGAGTGGGAGACAATAGAGAGAAGTCCTGCTCCCTGTTTCATTTCGGTTTGCCCTGAGCCCTAAACTGGGACACTGGGTGAGGTGAAGCAGGACTCTCTGAGGAAGAAGTGGACTCTGCCTCCTGAATGTTACCAAGGAACTGCTGTGATTCAGAGCTTATCAGAGCTGAAGTGACAAAACAAGAATACACTTTCCAGAAAGCCTCCAGCCACGCAGCTCAAATGGGCACTGCTCCTGGCATGGAGCCATGGTATCTGGTGCCCTTGAAGCTGATGATACATGTCTTCTGACTTTGCCCTCTGCATTTCGATTTGGGTGCTAGGTGTTAGAGGGCTCTTTTTCATTATTTTATTTTTTTATTTTTTTTTCCCTCCATTGACACTTTGGTAATCAATCTGTTTAATTACCAAAAAGAAATTAATGCCTAGGCCAAAAGTCCTAGGAAAGATTTTCAAGTGTGGACTGAGGAGTATGAGGCACTCTGCAGCACTAGCAATGATAGTGCTCCTTGAGACAGTGCTCACTGAGATACCGTAGCTCCTGTGGCTAATGCATCCTTTTCAAAGGCTGTGAGCATTTCCTGGGGAAATGCATCTGGTTGAAGGTGTCTCCGCCACGTCTCTTTTTCTCTCTAGGGCATAAGAAGAGCCGTCAAAACTGTACTGTATAGGTCCTGTATATTAGCAAAGCAATGATGAGTTTCTCTGTGCCTTTCTCAAGGGAACCTGGAAGAGCAATTCGAAGAGCTTTGAGAATGTATGTTTTAATAACAACCCTGGAATGTACTTGCTGGTCTTTGCATTTGGCTTGACATTTTGTTTACTATAGTGTTTGTGAAATTGGGACAAGCCATAAACATCCATCTAGCTGCAGCTCTGCAATGACATGCTCTGACACACACAAATATTTTCAGTGGAAGTGTTCCTGCAGCCATCTTAGATCTTTGTGGGTTCTCAAGTCATCCAGTTAGGGAGAAAAACAACCATAACATGTTACTGAGGTCACGGGATGAATAAGACATTATGAATAGTCATGCTGGAAACAAAGGCTTTGGTGAATGCTTGGTGAGAACTGTGGGGGTTGAAAAAAGTTTGCAGGGCCGTTCAAAATAATGAAGCACATGGAAAAATGTTACCTTGTGGATCATTTCCAGGCAAGAGTTTCTGAATAAACTGTTCGATGTGGGGATTTCACTCACCTTTATTTTCATCTGAGCTGTGAATCATCTGGTCATCGTCTTGAAGGTAAATCATTAAGTGAAAAATGGAGGAGAGGGGGTGGAAATCAATGTGTCAGGTTTACCCTATGTCCCAGAGCAATGAATAATTGCTTCGTGTTGCTGTAGCAACTGGTAACTTAAATCCCTAAGCTTAACATTCTCACCAGCAGCGTCAGATCTTCTAAGTGGGTCATAAATAAAGGTGAATATATCATCTTTGCATCAGAAATTTTGCCAACAGATAAAATACCTTTCTTTTCTATGCCCTTTTAAAGAGGGCATATACTAACTTGCCCACATCATAACTTCTCCATTTGTGACAAAGCTTTTCTCTATTCCATGTGTTATTGTTGATTCACAACTTCCTTCATGTACTGCTGGGATTTTATCTGGAAGTTTCAATCAAATGTGTATTTATAAGATTTCTCAAATATAGATTGTGAACATTGATACATTTATTCTCCCAGAATCTGTATAAAATGATATAATGTTTTACAGTCCTGGATCTGAAAGACTGGTATCATATAACCTGCCTATAGTCTTGCAGAAAGCCTGTTCGAAAGCCTATGTTAGGAAGAGAAATATATGACAGATTTCTTAAGATCAACCCCAGAGCCTTAAACAGAGTATCATGCAAGCTACACATAAACTCTGCAATCATGAGTCAAGGTATATGTGTCCCTAATATGATAAATGGCAGAAACATACTGGCACAAAATGATGGGGTGAGGTTGAGAGTTAGAATATTTACTTTTCGCAGTCTTATGAAATCCTAGCATGCTGATCTCTTTTTTTTCTCCCTCTGAGGTAGATGTTCAAATTTTTCTTAAGCAATACACTTTAAGCTCACTTTGGTCTTTCACTCACTTATTTCCCTTTTCTTCCACAACATATGAAGACGTTTACCACCTGTCAGGAAATTTCCAAGGGAAGAAAAGAATTGGTAGCAGCAACCAGGATGAAACAGCATAAAAGGATGAACGTGCTTATTACACAGAAGTCCATGCTTGGCAATTAAAATATTCTAAAATAACATTGAAGTTGTTTTTGTGCTTTATGTACAGTATTCAAAATAAAATAGTCTACATATTACCACAGGTAATTTATGAAAGCAACTAATAATAAGTTCATTATTGCATAGCAAGCCAATGTTGCAGTTGTGGTTATAGGCCTAGCCGAGGTCTTTGATCTTCTGGTTCATTAATGTATAAATGAAAAGACTTTAGCTTTCATCTCACATTCATCAGCTAATTATCTCAGTAACTGGTCTCACTCAGGTCTCAGTCAGTTCTTATTCAAAGACTTATCCTTTCGTTTTCCATCTTCCATACAAAGAGTGAGTCACCAGAGTAATGATTTATTGCCCTTTCCTGTAAGACATTTGTTATTTTCACAGCTCTGTCCAAGGGACTCAACTGTCTATAAAATTTGCAGTTGAAACAATTTGAAAAATACCAGGTGATGTAGCTATTTCATAGAATCATGGAAAGGTTTGGGTTGGAAGGGATCTTAAAAGATCATCTAGTTCCACCCTCCCGGCCATGGGCAGGGACACCTCCCACCAGACCAGGTTGCTCAAAGCCCTGTCCAACCTGGCCTTGAACACTGCCAGGGGGCATCCACAGCTTCCCTGGGAAACCTGTGCCAGTGTCTCACCACCCTCACAGTGAAGAATTTCTTCCTTATATCTAGTCTAAATCTACCCTCTTCCAATTTAATGACATTGCCCCTCATGCTGTCACTACTTGCCCTTGTAAGAAGTTCCTCCCCAGCTTTCCTGTAGGACACCTTCAGGAACTGAAAGGCTACTATAAGGTCTCCCTGGAATCTTCTGTTCTCCAGGCTGAATAGCCCTCCGTGACCTGCTGACCACACTTCTTTTGATGCAGCCCAGGATGTGGTTGACCTTCTGGGGTGCAAGTGCACATTGCTGGCTCATGTCGAGTTTTTTGTTGACCTACACCCCCAAGTCCTTCTTCTCAGGACTGCTCTCAAGGCATTCTCCACCCAGCCTGTATTTGTGCTTGGGATTGCCCCGATTTTGCGTTGATATAATTGGATATTACTTAGGAGGAGCTGATTTTAAATAGGACAATGAAGCATTTAAGAGTTCAGCCAGCCACAGGGCTGAACGGAGTATCATCAGAATATTACTGTACTCTTCAGACTTCTTCCTCTGCTCCCAGTCTATCATGTCACAAAACCCATGACTGTGAGTGACATTTGATGTTAAGAAGGCATTTAAAAAATCAGCGAAGTTTAATTCTTCGATCTACTATTCTGGGTGATAAAGTGCACTCTGTCACATTTAAATAAGCAAATAATTTCTTCTTGGAAACCTTTGTAACAGTTTAATGCTTCCTGTCAGCTCTGGGATCTCTACACAAGAACATGGTGTAGTTTAAAGCTTTCATTCACTTTCAAATATTGCAAATGGCCACTTCTATTCAGAGCAGTTTCAGTCAAAATTTTATATGCATATAATATTCATTTATATGTTAACATTCAGTCTCAACTCTAAGTGAATGGAATCTGATCTGGATGGTGATTTTAAAATGTGATCTTTGTGTTATACACATTGTGGTTTCCATCTTGCATCTCAAAGAATATGAATAGTTACCAAATGGTGCTTAATAGATGATTGCCAGTCTCTCTCTACTCCCTCCTTCCATTTAATAATAATAATAATAATAATAATAATAATAATTTGATGTCAGCAAATAGGAAGATTAAGTTCCTGACTTAGAACTGACATACCAAATATTTTATGCTATGATGCTAAGACATACATCCTGTGTTTCTTATTACTGTAAACAAAGCACATTTCTTGAAGAATTATGTCATTAGAAACTCGCATTAAATTAACGTGTTAGGATGATGAATGCTTGGAATGGTAAGGCTGCTGATATGCCTGTAAGTTCTATCATTTATTTTTTGTTGTATCTTTCAATGAGTATGAATGTATCATGGCTTACCTGCCTTGACTGCCATTGTTTTTACAGGGATGGGAGCTGGTGGGAATAGAGCTCATTATATACAACTATGCTATATGGAGAAAAATACCAAAAGTAATTAGCCATGGCTGGACTCATATAAAATTGACCATCATTTTCAGGAGAATTGGCTTCTGATATTTTATTTTACTGGTCACAGTTGCACATAAACAGGTAACTGCTTTCTTTTAACTTGTACACTTACGGACATTGGATTTCACAGTGCCTCAATGCCTCTACATATAGCATTACTGGAGATGTGAAAAGGGATGTGTTCAAGAAAAGGAGGCAGGAGACCTGTATGGATGAGCAAGGAGCTTCTGGTAAAACTCAAATGGAAGAAGGAAGTTTACAAAATGTGGAAAAAGGGACTGGCCACTTGGGAGGAATATAGGAACGTTGTCAGAGCAGGCAAGGATGCAACAAGGAAGGCTAAGGCCCACTTGCAATTTAATATGGCAAGGGATGTCAAGGACAGCAAGAAGGGTTTATTCAAGTATATCAGTAATAAAAGGAAAACTAGGGAAAATGTGGGCCTGCTGCTGCATGAGGTGGATGCCCTGATGACGGATGATACAGAGAAGGCAGAGTTACTGATTGCCTTCTTTGCTTCAGTCTTTACCGCTAAGGCTGGTCCTTAAGAATCCCAGACCCTGGAGGGAAGAGAGAAAGGAAGACTTACCCTTGGTGAAGGAGGTTTGGGTTAGAGATCATTTAGGCAAGCTCAATATAATCCCCAATAGGATGTACCCATGAGTGCTGAGGCAGCTGGTATATGTTATTGCTAAGCCACTCTCCATCATCTTTCCATCTCTCCATCGTGAAAAGTCATGGAGAACAGGAGAGGTGCCTGAGAACTGGAGAAAAGGCAATGTCACCCCAGTCTTCAAAAAAGGCAAGAAGGAGGACTCACGCCAGTGAGCCTTCCCTCTATCTCTGGAAAGGTGATGGAACAGCTTGTTCTTGGCGCCATCTCAAAGCATGTCAAGGAAAAGAGGGTTATCAGGAGCAGCCAGCATGGATTCGTAATATCTCCCATACCATCCTTATAGGTAAACTCAGAAAGTGTTGGTTAAATGAGTGGACAGTGAGGTGGATTGAGAACTGTCTGAATTGAGAACTGATCTCAGAGGGTTGTGATGGGTGGCACAGAGTCTAATTGGGGCCAGTGTTCCCCAGGGCTCAGTACAGGGTCCAGTCTTGTTTAATGTATTAATCAGTGACCTGGATGAATGGACAAAGTGCACCCTCAGCAAGTTTGTTGATGATACAAAGCTGAAAGGATTTGCTTCAATAAAGGCAAGTGTAGAGTCCTGAACCTGGGGAGGAATAACCCTATGCACCAATATAACTTAGGGGGTGACCTGCTGGAAAGCAGATCTGTGGAGAAGGACCTGGATGCTTCTAAGAGAAGATCTCATTAATGCTTAGAAATATCTAAAGAGCGGGTGTCAAGAGGATGAGGCCAGACTCTTTTCAGTGGTGCCCTGTGACAGAACAAGGGGCAATGGGTACAAACTAGAACACAGGAAGTTCAAATTAAACATGAGGAAAACTTTCTTTCCTGTGAGGGTAGCAGAGCACTGGAACAGGTTATCCAGACAGCCTGTGGAGTCTCCTTCTTTGAAGACATTCAAAACTCTCCTGGACACTATCCTGTGAAACCTGCTGTATGTGATCCTTCTTTGGCAGGGGGGTCGGACTAGATGATTTCCAGAGGTCCCTTCCAAAACCTACCATTCTGTGATTCTGTAGAGTTTAGAAGACCAAGTGACATGGCATGGGGAATATGACAGTGGAGTATATGGCTGAACTTGAGTAGGGCAAAACTGAGCCAGATGACTAGGGTAAACTTCTTGCTAGAGAGTGATAAAACATTGAAGTCTTGTACAGGAAGAGGTAAAAGTACCGTCCTTAGGAACACTTAACACTTAAAACTAGTCTAAAATATACACTAGTTACAATGGTAGTTATAATAGTTTCAGTTCATGGAATACACCTGATTGATAAAGGAACTGATTTAGAGAGACAAATAAAGCTCTAAAAGCTATAGTAACCTGGTCTGGATACTTATCTGACTGTGTTTTGAGCAAGAGATTAAACAAGAGACCTTCTGAGGCCCCTTCCAGCCTGAATTATCCTATGAAATAAATACATCCAAGTCTATGGTGAAGAAAAGGGATATAGTAGGTGACTATACCACTTCCTATACAGTCCATAAGCTGGAACTTCCCTCTCACTTGCTTTCCACCTTTTTTTTTTCCTTCTCTCCTTTTCTTCGTTTTTAAGTCCTGGGCCTATTAACAGGCTTTTCTTTCAAAGGTTGCTGTGTTGTGATCCACAAACATGCTTTCTGTGCACTTTCTGCCCATACCCAAGAGTGCTCAGAGGTAAATATGTTGTGCCAGTCACCATTTAGATTAGATCATCAAGACCAATAACTAAATTATGTAATTGGCAGTAATAGTCAATTCATTTTAGTAGCAATGCTGCAGTCTCCTAGTACAGAAATTGACTTAAACACTGAGTCCAGTCTTTCCTCCAGATGTGGCTGCTTCATAGATGCTTCTTTAAGGTGTGCTCTTGAGATGCATTTCAGCGAAGTGTGTATGTGTACATAGTAACGTCCCCTGTCTGCTTAATCAGCAGCTCCCTTCACTCTTTTGGGGGGATTGACTCCCACTACTAGGGTGACTGCGGTAGGCATTGCTGCCTGTTAATATATCCTGGCACTTAAATACAATTACTTTCTCACAAAATAAGCTCGTAGAGGTCTCCTGAGGAAACTGCATGTAAGTAGAAGGATTGCCTGCAGGGCATGAGACCAGCAATGGAGTTTCATGAAGATTACAGCTCCAGCTTCAAGGCTTTTGCTGGCTCACTAGAATAGGGAGCAGCTCAAGGAGAGACGCGCTCCTTTGAAATTCAAGGCTGTGTTGCTGTGGGTCACTGAGTCTAGTTTGCAAGCCACAGAATGAGTCCTAGTAAAGTCACTACAATTTTTCTCATTCTTTCCTCCCACAGGTGCACCATGCCAGCTGCTAAAGGCCATTTCAGAAAGGGCATGGGAGAAATCTGGGAGAAGGTTTTTGTTTCTAAATAAATCAAGTAATTAATTCTGAATAATGCAATGTTTCATAGTAACCCTGTACACAGGTGATGAAGTGTCAGCTTCACTCACTGCAGTACCTGCAGTAACTGTTCACATGGTGACTTTCCACTATTTAGCAGCTTGGTTGGTAAAAGACAAATGCAGCTTTTCAGTGCTCACTGATAAACAACCACATAGCTGAATAAAATTGGCCCCTTCTCCTGGCAAAAAGGACGTATACGTACTTTCAGGTGGGCACAACGTGCCAAATGTAAGGATTAGAAAAATTAAATTTTTGCAGAATAAACGGCATCTGGATAATATTATAGCTATCAGACACAGAGAGTCCATCTGAAAGACTCTCTTCCATCTGAAAGTTAAAGCAGAACTCTAACTCAGCAGAGCTGAACTTCTGTGCCCATCAAGTTTAATTAGCCCGATAGGCGCTTGTCCAATTGTCTGGTATACTCAAGGCCTTCATTTATGAAGTCTCCACTTAACTCTGTTGTGTCTTCATATCTAGACATATCACTGAAATTTGGAATGTCTCACAAACAGGAATGCATTCATGCTTATAGGGTTACATCATTTCAAGAAGAGTTACCTCATTTGCAACATTGAACTAGATAGATCCAGACAGGCAAATTGCTGAAAGGCTGTGGCAGAACGCAGAGGAATAACCTAGGCCCCTGAAGTCCTATGTCCTGCTTAGCAAAATTATGCTCCATGGTGCAAGTTTTGTAGTGGGAACCAGCTGACTTTCTCTGAAGTAAATGTAAAATATTTGCTTAGTCTATCCTTCGTCTCCAGTAGAACAATATTTGCCCTGGCCATGCATGCACTGAACACACATGTTCCCTGGCAGATAGTGTGCTGTTATGTCCAGCTAAGGGATGTGAAGGAAACTTTTGGAACATGTAAGGTTATGGCACATATATCTACTGAAAGTTTTCATTTTAGCTTCTAGCAAAGTGGAAGTATAGTAAGGAAAGGGTGCATTGCATTGTTTCGATTTCATTATACAAACAAATAAAAGTACTTGGAGTTCCATGGAATTTTAACACAGTTAATAATAAACCTGATATTTCCATCTAACAGGCATTGAGGATTGTGTAGATATTGGAGTTGGAATAAACTGGTCTGGAAAGGCTTGCATGCTATAGCTATGTCCAGGGGTTAACTCTCACTCCCCCACGCAGATGCTGCCAAAGGAAATCCCCTCATAATCACAAAGATCGGAAGTTAACTTATAAATTGTTCAAACCTCATGCTACCTTGCAGGTAGCTGCTTGCTTTGAAATGTCCCCAAAAGATCTATTCTGGTATGATTCCTAAGGCTAACTTGAACCATGAAGGGTTGGGTTTTTAATGTCCTTTGTACCTATGCAGTTCGTAGACCCTTTCATTCATTTCTGTGAAGCTATTCCAACTTTGCCTTATGGCAGATGTCTCCACTCCCTGACTCTAAATGCTGAAATCTTGGAGGCTTCTTTAATAACCTTTCCCAAATAGGTAAATGCGCCCATTTGAATGCACTCAGCTCACATTTAGGCACCAGGACAGACATATGCATAATGAGTTTCTTTATCCCCTTTCGCAGTCATACAATGTTCACCCACATTCACACAGGCATGCATGAAAATACACTCATACAGAATCTTATTACTTTTCAATATAATGGAGTGTGAGAAGCTTACACTGAAGAGCTTGGTCACCCATGTATTCATGCTGCCAAGGGTCTCTGTTGGACGTATTCCTACTTGAGCAATCCAGGAGAGCAGCGCTAGTGCCATAGCTTCCTCATAACTAATCAAATCCATAATCTCCTAGCCAGACACTGTGCACCCCAACCTATCTGTCTCTGTATTCTCGGTTAGGACCTGTGTTGTGCCGTCCTGTCCTTTGACTGCTTATAATCTAAATCTGGATCTCAGTATTTTTGTCCAGGGATGCCCTTGATTCCTCATCTCTATTTCATTTGTCATGCTGTATGGATTGCAAGAAGTGGCTGCCTCAAAAAGTAGCTGATTACAGTGTGAACAATTTCCATTTTCACGTAATTGGCCCTGCCATCCCTTTTCATTTCCATTTTGTTGGCTCCTTGGTCTGTCCTTGTGACACGTAACTGGTCTTCTGGCAGCCTGTTGTCCTTACTTTTTAATTTCCTGCTTTCTAAGCACAAAAAAGAAACCACACATGCTCCTTGTAGGTCTCTGCTGGAGGTTATCTCAAATCCTCTCCTTTGAATAGCTTTTAATTTTGGGAATGTTGAAACAGTTTATACATTTACAAAGACCCCAGCAGAGGAATCTAACACCCTCAAACTGGGAAAAGTTTCATTTGATAAGAAACACTGCATTCTACAGCTGGGAGCCACTTACCCATTTGTAGGTTTACTAAAAGATTTGACATTACACGCTGTATACAAAATGCCATAGTGAAATACATATACAGAGTCACTGATGAGGACCTAAGTGCAGGGATGAACTTGAACTCTTGCTCAGCCAACCTACAGTGCTTATCCCCACTCTTTCTAATATTTGTAGCTTAATAACAAAGTATCCACGTGACACAAGATGTCTTCTAAGCTCTGTATTCTATAGTTGTGCTCCAGTTCCTACTTGTGAATCAGTGACACCTGGAGAATTGCAGTGGTTTTAGTTACAAATAGTTCTAGCACAAACATACTTCTACATTCACCAAATTTTGGGAGTGAGAGGTGCAAAACTCATAGGAATTACTGTGCCTTTCCTCACCCCTGTGGTTTTAGCATCTCCTGGTTTATGAATGTAACAGGAAAAGTATTTGAGACCTGCTAAAAGTTTCTCTCACCATATTTGCGCTCCTTTGTTTATCTCTGTGCATTACTTCATGTTTGTATTCAGTGAAAGATAGGTTTGTTCTCAAAAATAAAAGGTTTTGTTTTGCTCTGGTCCTGGCAGCATCAGTGTGTTTCCCAAGAGATTCAAACCACAACAGATAGAAAAGACTCATTAGGTCATTTTGCCCTGTCTGTTGTTTAACACCTACTATTGCATAGTTACGAAGCCTTTTCTCTGAGACATCATTGCACAGTCAGTATAACTTCATTATAATTTTTTCAACTCCTGAAAAGGCAATATACACAACTATATTAAAAAATGCTGTTAGATATATATTGCCAAAACCTCGAAGAAACCCATGGAACTATGAGTTCATATGGGCAGAAAATACACTTGTAAATAGTTTCTTACAAGTTGATCCTGTTGAGACCTTACAAATTTTTCACACTTTTCTTTCAAATGAGAAGCAAAACACAACTGATGCTGCACTGGATTTAATGGCCTCCTCTGTGCTGCCTATCTTTTTATTCGCCAGAGACATTATTTATTAATCTCTCTCTCTCCATTTCTCATACAAGTTTACTCCCAACAGTTTGAGCAACAATGGGAGCTCTTGCTACTGCGCATGGATGCCACTGCAGTGTTACATTGAGTTGGTTTGACCTGCACACTGAGGAGACCAAAACAAACACATAATTAATAATAAGCATAATAAGCCTATATTGTCTCTAGGATTTTTTTCCAATGTCTGTGTAAGTAATTCATGTTTGTCCTGCTGATTCTTTCTAGCCCTTTGTTACCCTTTACTTTTCCATGGAAAACTTAACTTGTTATTTATAATTTTATTTGGTTTCTACCCTATCCTTATTCTATATCTCAGTGCAGATGTCCATTTTTTCCATTAATATCCCTCTCAGAGCAGTGATCCTTGCAAAGATTCTTGCATATTTTTCCTGCAAGTCTTTAAATTAACAGGTGCACGCTGGATTTTACCTTTTCTTTACCTATAGACTGCCATGATATGAGAAACCATTGTAGTGTTTCCAAGAAAATGGCTGTCCCTTGAGCTGTGAGACCAAAGGGTAGAGATGGAGGGGCTCCTCTGCAGGAGCAGGAGAAATGGTGCTTAGGTGGTACTTTCTGACTGGCAGCTGGCTTTGCTGGGGAAGGAATTTGAGTGGGCTCGTTTTTATCCCTTTGTTCATCAGGTTGCCCAGTACCTCTTTTGATGCATGTTTAGATGTGCATGACATCGCCTTTCCATCTGGACGGCAAATAGAACCAAAGGGCTTTGTTACTCAATTACTTCCAGTTCATTGGTTCCAGTTTACAGCAAGTTAGGATCTGTCTGATGACTGGGATGTGTGTGAAGAAGCTGAAGAAGTTTTAACATGCATAGCAGTATCGGTTTAGAAATTGAACCTTCATAGAATTGTATGCAAAGCTGACAGTCTCTTCTGACTGTTTCCTAGCTCCTCATCATTACTACCTTTGCTCATAATTTATTCAAATAGTGACCAGCAGAGCTATAGTGGCCTTTTTCTTGAGGTTGAATATGTTTGGAAAAATCTAGACAAAATGCTTAGGCTATTTTCTTGACTGATGCCACCATTTGTTCATATTTAAAAAAAAAATCCATTTTTTTCTTTTCTTCTGGGAGAAAAGGAGTCCAGTTTACAGAACTGCTATGTGCTAAGATCTGAAATGGAAGTGAATGGGAGCTGTGCTTTCAGTACTTTACATTGCTACATAACTATATAACTAACATATACATATATATATATATATAAAAAACATACATAAATACATGGTGTTTAGGCATCTAAGAATGGATACCATGAATTATTAAAGACATTTATGTTGATCTTTTTAGGATTCCCCATTAAAATAAGGATAATAAATTATTACCTTCTCACTTCAGTAGAGAAGCATAAATATAAATCAATGTTTTGGTGCTAATACTGTAATATTAGCATTAATGCATTAATATAATGTCATACACTAATGTACATATATTAAATGCTTATTTACATTATAAATAAATGTGTTACTATAATGCCTCAAATACCATGAGGATGAATACTGTAAGAAAACTCATGAGGAAATGAACAGAAGTTTTCAGAGCAAGTTTGATTCATGTGCAGCAAATACAGCTCAGGGCCACTCCCTGAATGCATAGTATTGGCTAGCTTCTCTCTGAAAAAGTAGCATCCTGTCTGTGCCTTAAGTACGGTACCTCAGAACTTGTTACAATGCTAATAATGTTCTTCTAGCTGTTTCTTGTGTATGGTTTCTAGGTTTTGAATAAGTGATCTGCAAAGATAGGTGCTTCAGCATTGGGTATCCTGTGGGTCAAGCCCATGAATGAAACCTTTAGATCCTCTGTACAGACCTCTGCTAGTGACACTGAGAGTAGCTGCTGGGCCAGATGGAGGACTCACTGGAAAATCTGTTGCTTCAGGAGGGTGGACACACAGGAATAGCCTTTGTTAGCTTCTGGGAAAGCCCTGTGAATCCAGAAAGTGGGGAATGCTCAGTGCAGAAGGAATGTGGCTCTTCATCATGGAATCCATTATGTGGACTATGATTTGTCAGTGAGCTTTAAACTGACTAATTTTGGTTGGATTTTATTTGGAATAGTAAATAGGATACCTTAACTCAATAGCCTGTTGTAATCATTCCTTGCTTCAAACATAAATGTTCCTGAGCTTTCCAAAGAATAGGCAGGGATATTTTTTACTATGAATACAAAGAAGAGCATTGTTTCCCTTGTGTTTTTTGATTTGTTGGGAAAACATACACTGTTAATGATCACAGAACCATAGAATCATAGAATGTATTGGGTTGGAAGGGCCCTTTAAAGATCATCCAGTCCAACCCCCCTGCAGTGAGCAGGGACACTGTTACCAGATCAGGTTGTTCACAGCCCCATCAAGCCTGACCCTGAGTATCTTCAGGGATGGGGACTTCACCACCTCTCTGGGCAACCTGTGCCAGTGATCGACCACCCTCATATTGAAGAACTTTCTCCAAATATCCAACCTAAATCAACCATTTTCTAGTTTAAAGCCATTACACCTTGTCCTATTGCTACATGACCCTGTAAACGGTTCTTGATGATGACAATTATTCAAAATTTTGTTGCAAAGTAAATGCCCATGATGGAAAATTTCAATTTAGCCAAAGAGCTAAGGTCTAGAATTTGGCAAATTGTGAATTAAAAATTACAAGGTTTTTGCAAGCCTGAGAAATGGACAGCCTTAGTTACAGGTAGTGCTTTCTTATAACATCAGACATAGTTTAGAAATAGCATCCGTCTTGCTCCTTGTGGCTTCTCTAGTGATGTTTTTATAGAAAGTATTATTTTACAGCAAACTCTATGAATCACTTCTGATTTTGCTGCAACAGAATGAAGGCAGAACCATCATACCCTGAGTTCTCTGATTTCTTGGCATATCTAACCTACATATCAGCTTCTTACACTCTCCTTTTGATGTTCCACTGGAATTTAACAAATTAAGCAGAAATTAATATTAATGGAAAAGTAGAAATTACCATACATTTGTTCTCTGTTTTCATCAGGTGTCAGACACTACAGTAACAGACGCCAATTTAAGAATCTAGACAGATTTAGGTAATTTCCTTGATGCTCGATGGCTATAATTAAATTAATTCTTGGAATCTGCACTGACACTTCTGTCATACTGTGAATGTGGCCTCCTAGCTCCTAATTATAGAGGTTTTCATGTTTTCTCTGCCACCTAAAATTGTCTGGGGACCAAAATCATGTTAATTTTGTGGCTGAGGTGCTGGAGAAGGGTGGCTGCAGAGGGAAAGTTCTGGTTGTCTCCAAAAGGCACCCCTAATCCTCTCTGTGCTGAACCACATGTAAGTGTCAATAAGCATACTTGAGAGCACCGGGGCAGCATAGCTGGCCAGGCAGGGCAGTAAATGTAAGGAGCCACCACCCTGTGTGGCACCCTGGCTTTGAAAATATCACACTACTAAATAATGCATGCTGGTGTGCTGGCCAAGTTAGCCTTACCTTGCCCAGACCTGTTGGTACAACGTGCTTTTTTGTCTGTCTGGAAGTATTCTGGATCTTAGCAACCAGAGCTGTCTCTGCCCTTGGGAGCTGAGACAGAAAAGGCTTACAGCCACACAACAGAAAGTGACACACCAGTCCAAGTGCCGTACGTGAACTAAACTTCTGCTGCTTTTGCTGGTGTTCTTTCTAGCAGGAGGTGTTTTCCAGGACTGATTTCCCTAGGTACGCTGAGATCCAGAAATCACATCTTCCTGTGGTGTTTCTGCAGCATATGGATGTGTATTTCAGTGTCACTCCAATCTCCCATGTTTAACTCAGTGGGACAATGTCAGAGGTGGGTTCCTTGTTAAAGATGTCCCTTCTGGGAAGGGAAGTGCTCTTTATTGCTTTCTCCTTCTTTGCTTACTTCTTAGCTTTTTCCTGTTCTCCCGCTCTGGATTGATCATTCATGCTGATATGATGATAAGATGTTATTTTGATGGTGAAAGCTTTAGTATAAATCCTCACCAAGACATGAACGGGTATGCAAATACTTAGTGACATGAATGCTTAGAGAAATACTACAGGTAATAGACCTACTTATGAAAACTCCAAACAGTTGCCTAGCTGTTTTCAGTGACATCCTTAACACTCACTGTTGTAACTACAAGTAATAGTGCTCTCCAAGGCAGACATTTACAACCTTCCTTTTTCCTCAAGGACAACTTTCCTTGATAGGTGTGAATCAAGGTGAGCAGCCATGAACGTTTAATATAACCTGGGTGAAAAATGATGGGATCTTCCCAACCGACACTTGTACACAGATGCACTTTGTCTGTGTGAAGAAAAGCAACTTGGGTTTAATGCGGTTGGTGTTAATGTGGATGATAGGAACAAAGGTGACATTCCTGGAAGCTGAGATCCACTATATATCTTGAAATCAGGTTCCGCATAAGTAACATGTATGAAATATTTCCCCTACACTGACAATGAGCCTTGATTAATAATTAATAATATCTCTGAATGTTGAAGGACAATTCATTCTATGTGCTTGGTAAATCTAGCTCTGAGAATGCTTGTCAGCATCTACTGTGAGGGAGATTTATGGTTAGCTGTGGAACCAAAAGTGAACAAAGACTGGAAAATTCGCTTCACACAGACTACCGAACAGTCATTGTAAAATAATATTCAGCACTTCTTGTGTTTTATACATACAAATTAATGCAACCTGAGAACCTTCCTACCTTACTACATTTTTTGCTGTTTTCATGTTAGATGCCTTTTCTGACTAGTGCAATAATGAGAGACAGATGTGAGTTCATATTTTCGTTTAGGCATCTCTTTTCCTGCTCAGCTTCGTGGTTGCAAGCTGGAGGGGTAACTCACACATGGTCAAGGAAAACTTGGGACTCACAGCTCTTAGAACTGTCCTGCAAGCACAGTTCTTCCACGAGGAAACAGCCTTTCCTTGCTCTTCACCCCAGTTGTAAGTTGAACAGGTGGAAGTGCAATGCAACGCTTAGGCCATGGCTCAGAGGAACAAGCAAAAAGGTTTTGCCTGACTTCCATGGACTGTGGAGCAGGTGCCTTAAGAAAAATTTTAGCTTTTCCATGCTGATATTAACCTTCAGACTTAGGAAGGTTAAGAGCATAGAAATGTAACACTGAGCACTCATCTGCTGAATTTCTGCCCTGCTAACCTTCATGCAGGTGAGATTTCATAGTCAACCCTTTATACAATGATTTTTTTTCCTCATTTTGTTTTTACTTTTTCTCAGATACCCAGAGAAGCTGGGATACCAAAAGACCCACACACACACACTTTCTGCAGATTCATGTATTTCAGAGGATAGTCAAGGAATGAAAAGAAAGAATTGAGCCCATGATATTGGCTCACTCATTCCACCTCCCTGCTAGCACAGGCTTATTCCATACCATGTGTCGCCTAATGTTACTTCCAGACTAATTTTTATTTAGGACACTCCTGCTTTTCAATTCTCCTCATTCTAATTATAATCTCCTTATCTACCTGAAATAACCTCAAATGAAAAAAAAAAAGGATGGTCTTAAAAAAACAGCTACAAAGAAATCAATCCCTCATCCATTACCAGGTTTTTCTTTTGTTCTGGAGCCACGCGTGTAACCTGGTTAGACCTGTTCTCTTTGAATACTGAGGGCTGAGCTGGCCTTATGTAAATGATCTCAACCTCATCTTGGTTGTTGTCGTTTCAGACCCAATCAAATGAACAGGAAGTGAGCTAAGGAATTTCCCTATTGGCTACCTGAGTGTTCAGCAAAATGTTTTAAAATTAATATCACATCCATTTATCTTCACTCCTGGGAGTCTTTAGGAGACATAACCTAGTACTTGTGTTTACCCAACCTACAGTTCTGTAGACAGTTTTTCCATTGCGTCAGTTAAGGATTTCCACTCCAGAATCTGCAGCTAAATGAGGTAAGTTGTTTTGGGTATTTTTTTAAATATACTTCCTTTAAATTAACACCAATGAAAATTTTTTAAAAAGCTAAGAAGTGTCTACTGGACTCATGCCCACCCTACTGAGCTCCTCCCTTCCCACTTTGGAACAGCTGCTAAGCTCATTTGATCAAAAGACTTTTTAACGTTACAAAAAATATTTCTGTTTTCTTATTTTCAACTTGTATCTTACTTTTGTGTAAATATTTCTTTTGCATTTATATTTTGACCGGGGCCATATCTGCTGCCTTTACTTACCCAGAATATAATTTACTTTGAATTGAGCCAGTGGTTTTGTCAGGATTACTTTAAAGTTTCCTGAGGATCCTTTTCATTAGGACACATTGAATAATATTCTGGGTCCTAAATCTTCTACTTTTGTCCACAGAGTAGTCATCTGTTTAGTAAGGCAAAGTGAGAAAGTGGACCTTCTCAATACCATTGAGGGTGCTGGTGTCTCACAACTGGGAGACAGTTCACAGTGACAATGTTTCTGTTGCTTTTAGTGGTGAGGATGTTGATGGTGATTGTGCTGATAACAAAAAATCCTAAATTACATTTATAATTTGACTCATTTTTATCCTTAAGGCAATTTCTTGTCAGTTCCTGTTGAGAGGGGGGTTCTGCCGAACTTAGCCCCTTCTAAGATTAAGCACCACATGGAACCCAGCTCAAGCACTGGGTGCGAGCAGAGACCTACAGTGTCATTGCCTGTTTAATTTGTTTCCCTTCCAATGGTAATTTTATTTTAATAGAACCAGAATTGGACCCTTAAGGTGTAGACACAGCTGTTTGAGTAATGGTAGAAATTAATGTAAAGACAAAGTTGCTCAAAATCTGTGTTGATTTTGTAAAATATGGGTAATGGGTTAAGCAATAAATGCTTGCATTTCACCATATGAGACATTTTAGGCACATACTCTTGTGTATATCATTATAAAGATATTGAACTTTATCAGGTATGTGCTTTTGGATTATTTCATCTAAAAATATCATACGTCACCTTTGCTTCTAAAGTACATCCAACTACCCTTTTTTTCCTATTCTTCAGACAATGAAACCAGTTCATAATGACAGAAATGAACCTTGTGGTAAAAGTGATTTGATTTAGTGATTTTGTTTATACTTGTGTCACATGGGACTGTGTTAAATATATCTGTCTTGCACTAGTATTTCCTGTAATTTGTGGAAACTTTAGTGGAATAAAAAAATGCACTCCTTTAAGTTTTGTTTTAATAGCAAATTTGCGGGTAGCAATTTAAGACAGTTTTTGACATCTATTTTGCACTGCAGAAAACACTATAGCTGGAAAATATAGCATTTTTATACTTAGTGCAAATACAGAAATCAAAGAAACAGTTGCAATTAAAACTAGAAAAACAACAGGATTAAGGTGTTTCACCAACAAATATCACAATTAACGACGGTTTAATTCCTAGCCCTTATATTTTTCAAAACTAGAAGTGTTTTTTGTGATAATGGCATAGGATTTCCTAGAATTTTTCAGAGTTTAATTAGGTGGCTTGAAGTAGAGCCTAGCTTCAAGAAAACTTGCAATCAAGTCCAGAAGTCCAATGATGGGAAATTCACCAGAACTTTTTGAAGTGCCCCAGAAATTAAATACCATTCTTCTAAAGGTATTTTATCTAATTTTTAGTCTGACATGGTCTAGCTTCATCATTCAGCCGCCTGATTTTGTTGTCTTTTGATGTTTAGTATGAAGTACCCCTGGGAGGCAAATTTCTGTTCCTAGTGTAGGTAGCTGGGGACAAGTCTTTCCTTAGCCTAGTCTTTGATAATTGTGGTAGTCCAAGCTCTATAGGTTATTCCCTCTCATGGAAAAACTTATACCGCAGTGAAAACCTGTACTACCTCAACCTGTTCCACTGTGAGCTTTTCCACTCTTAATTGCTTCAGTGGTCCCTGCTAATTTTTCAACATCTGCTGTGAAATTTGGATGTCAAGACTGGACGCAGTCTGTAGAAACAGCAGTACCAAACACAGAGGTAATATGGGTCGATATACTGAGAGTTCAGGGTCAGGGATTTATAAGGTGTTCCCAAGGTTTTCTTAGAGTCAACATCCTCCAGACCTGCTTCTCGCCTTCGAGCGTTGGTCCTACATGCAGAGATGAGGTTATCAATAGTAGCATTGATGTTGGATCCTTGCTTTTTTCTTTTTTTTTTCTAGTCCTAGTGTAATTTTTAAAGCCTATAAGGATGATGAAAAAGTATATTTTCCCCAAGTCATAGTAGTAAAGGTTCTCATATCAGACCAGAAAAATGCTTTGTTTGCCCTGGCACAAATTAGGTAGCCCTTCACAGCAGTTTATAGGATGACAACAGTACATGTTACCCCAGTCATCATGATATCAGGTAATAGTTGTCTGTTTAACATGGGATGTTATTACCCTGTTCTCACCTGAGAGAATATGCTGTGGTGTTGCCATAGTAATTTCATATTACTTAGATATTTTTCAGGGTGCTGTGAGCTTTCAGTAGTGGTGGAAACAGGCAATAGGACAGTTAGAAAAATGCAAAATTAAACAATTTGGCTCCCACTGAGCGTCCTTAATTTTTTTCATTCCCAATGAATTTTATTGTTAACATCAGTACTTGTTCTGTCTGGAAGGTGCAAGGTAACAAATTGCGGTGGAGAGAGATCAAACTAAAAAGGAAAAATAATCCAGAGACACAGATAAAGAGAGATTAGAGAGGAAAACGGAGGATTTCTGTAGGTGCATCTTTGTACAAACAGAACTTACATTTTAGCCTGTTGCCTGTTCCATCGCAATTCACACACACACAAAAAATTAAGTGAGGATGAAATTCTGCACCTGCTGAAGAAGTAAATATTAATGTACAGTTCTCAGAGAAGAAGATTAATTATTTTATTGTCTCAGTGAACTCAGAGAACTGTCCATGAGCGAGTACATCTTTCTACAATGGGCATTTACTTTCCCTCTCTTGTTTAGCCCTTACATGCTCTTTTTAAACATGTCTAACTTAGTCTCGGGACCAAACCTTTCAGTCTTCTCCCAGACAAACTGCAGTGTTACTGGGATCTACTCTGTGGAGTCTACAGTTATGTGCTTTTTATTGCTGTTTACTTGCTTAGATTCCATTCCCACACAAGTGTCCAAGCTCTTTCTGCAATATGATGAGTACCATTTCTGTGAACTGGAGCAATGACTTACTGTAAGGAGAGACAGGTTGCAAAATGGGTGCTGCAGCAGACCTGTCTGGCTTCAAAATTCGTCAGTGTACTGAGACCAAGCTACTGCTAGAGATGAATGACTCCTTCTTATTCTGATGGTAATGTGACCATCCTTTGTAGGATTTTCTGAGGTCTTACGGTGCTCTCTTTCTCATCAGCCACCCCACATTTGTATCGTAAGTATTCTTGTTGAGGACTAGGCGTTCCTGTGGCAAGCAGCACATAAAAAGAAAAGGGTCACAATCCTAATTGTCAGCTGTCATTGCTAATGACACATGATGTTAGGATGTCATAGAACCAAATATAAAGGCTTTGCTGTACATGAGGAATTGAACAGAAATGCTAATGATTTTTGTAGCTTGTGTAGTTTGGGATGTTTAGTCTCTGCCCAGTCTCACAGCTTAGTGCATATTGAACCTTCAAGCGTAAACTCATGGAGTTTTCCATGAGTTTCTGTAAGTGCCTTGTGAGCACCAGTGAAACCCAACACAATCTTCAGCAAAGCATGCTGGCTTCAGCCACTCAGCCAGCCTGGTGCTCAAGGATGCTTCTAGATCTCTAACCACAAAAATCTGCTTCTCTCTCTCCCTATCCCTACCTTCAGCACACTCTGCAGCTTACATGTATTTTAGCCCCTGATGAACCAAAGATTTATTTCAGTAATTTTTCAATAAAAGGGTACATTGTAAACTTGGTAAGGGTGAAATTCAAAAGTAACACTGCTAATAGAAAGGGTAAGCAAAAAAGGGTTTGTACACACACCTGTTATATGGAAGAGAAAGGCTTAATTTGGTTTCTGTAGAGGTCATCAAGAGTCTCTCTTAGTATGAGAGCTGCTTTGAGCTCTACCTGGAATACAGCTTGCACCAAATCCTAATGCCACCACTGAATGCCTAAAATACTTGGGACATTTGTTGGTCGTTTGTGAATAGACAGGTGAGAATGAGTAAACATGGAGTCGTGTAGCCAGTGGAGAAATCAATTGGCATTTGGCATTTTGTGCTCTGAGGAAGAGCCCTCAAAGTCTCCCTTTCCAAAAGCTGATACTGCACGTGGTTGTTGTTACCTGTTCCTCTGCTGATCTTGTGAAATGTGCTCCACAGGAAAGGGTATGAGAACTAGCAGACAAAACAGCTAGCTGGGGCTGGTTAATCACTGGTTATAGACCAATAAGATGGGGTAATAAAAGAGAATTGCTTTGCTGTGGTGAAAAGAAATTCATTCTACTTAAAGGATCTGCAGACAGAATAAGATAAAAGTTCCTGCCTAGCATGGAAAAAGAATACAGACATAAACACTTGAGACAATTCTTCAGCTTGCAATCATATGTAGTCAGAACAGTATCCTGAGCCCCTACAAGTCTGTAAGGGTTAAATAACCTTGTCTAAAAATATGCTCTATTGTCCAAATTACTAGAGATTTGGTATTTTTTCTTAAAACCACTCTGGGTTTTCTTTCATCTAGCAGTGAGCAGGTAACTAATTTATATTGCTATATAATCAACAAACCTCTGTAAAACTGCCAAAGATGCTATGGTCAGGAATCAGACTAAGTCTATGATATAATGGTTACCCCCAGACTTTCTTAATGATTTTTACTGACATATATAATTAGATTAGAAGCATGCATCTTGATGATGCACTTTCAAAGTATGCTTGGTTGTGCAATTGTCTTATAGATTGACATGGCTATGGAGGGGCTTTATCAGGGAGTCAAATTCTGACATTTTTGAGGGCACTGTTCTCATCTTTTCTCCAGTGGGACCTAACATGCTATTCGCATAAAAAAGACTTTACTTGTAATATTCCCAGGCAGCTGCCCTGACAGAGGAAGATGAAGATGTTTAGAAGACTGAATTAACAGGTAATTAAATAAGTAAGATATCCTTACAGACTTACCAAAAACGGGATGTACAAAATGAAATAAATATAGTTTTTCCTTCCTTGTAGATATCCTTGCCCTCCCTAAGACTTTTTTTGATGGAGCTATAATATTTTGTAACAACAGGTAGAAACTTCTCTTCTTTAAAATCTCAAATTACTAAATGTTTTTGCATGATAGTCAAATTGTAGTCAATCCAGTACATTTTTCTTAGACAATCCAGTACATTTGTCTTAGTCTGCCTGATGCACGTACACTCACACAAACATACTGCACTAAGTACCTGCACATGTACATCCCTTATCTCCTGCACAGACTTCCTTGTTTTACTTTTTAAAATAGGAATTCAAATATTTGCCCCAGTTTCAACCAATTTTGTTTGCTAAGCTGAATAACTCCTTCATTTAATCCTTTAAATTTCAAAACTATTTGTATTTGGCATTTGGTATGTATGTGTATTTTGTCAGTAGGTATAAATGAGTAGTGTCCTGCAGCGAGCAAGGGGCTGCTCATGTCAAGAGCCCCAGTCCAAGCTGTCTGCAACTTCTATGGCTGCTATTTTTGCCCTGTGCCACAGTGTTTTTACTAGCAGGAACATACACATGACCTGAAAGCTGGTGTGCCCAAGGCTGCCCTTCCCCAAACCCCAGGCTTTTCTGTGCTGGCACTGATATGATGGAGAGATGCACAGACTCAAAGATGTTAACATAATCAGTGGTACTATGCATGTGAAAAGCTAATAGGGCTTTGGGTCATTTAGAACCAAGGAATCAGCCTGCCTTATGGTATGACACGTCTTCACTATTAAAAATCTTATGCAAACTTATTCATTAAAGATAACAAGAAAAGAAAAAAAAACTCCCCAGCACCTAATAATAACTGTTATAAGGATATCTGCTAACACTCCCTTCCGAGAACAATGTTAAAGTTGATATAACTCACATAGTAAAAAAGCCTTCTTTTTAAGAAAATATTTAATTGAAATAGTCTGGAAATATTTTTATTTGTTTTGTTAGTGGAACCTGTTCCAGTTACCTTGAGAACTAAGTGAGATACCTACCTGTACAGGGGAGAAAAAAGAGCTGAGAGAAGTGAGCTTTTTTCCTTGCTTCTGACTCCTCCAGCCTCCATCCTAGAGACCAGCCACAAACTCTGCAGTTGTTGTAAGACCTGCCACTCTTATGCCACAGATAGATAATTGAAGATGATGTTTTTGTCTCTTTTACTGGTTACGGACTTAAGGGTGTGTTTGAAACAAGCTTCCTTGGCCAGGTCAGCCAGTCTGGTTAAGTAGAAGGCAAAAAATGAAAAAGAGAGGAAAAATGAAACAAAAATTTTAAAAAGATAAATTAAAGAAAAAGAAGGACGAGAAGAAACAGCAGAGATGAATGAAAGAGGAGGAACAGGATCACAACCTTCATATCCTAGGTAGAGTTTGAGACAGTCAAATCCGGCACTCCGCAGAGGCTGCATTTCAGGATTACCGTGGTGAGGCTCTGCAGACGGTTTCCTGGAGACCATGCACACAACAGACATGTTAGGAAAATTTATTGTTTCTGGCATAGCTGCTCTGTGGTGACATTACTGCCTATTTGCAGTAATATCTTAGTTTGGTATTTGACACTTTCTATCTTTTGCAAACAATTTTACGTAATAGGCTGAGTTACACTTTTGTTACTTGGACAACTTGAATATAGGTTTTTACATGTCAGTTGATTGGGATGGGGATCCTCCCTCTCTGTTGCTGGGGAACTTGCTTTTTAAGATTCCTTTCTTTCACTGAGATTTAAAAAAAAATAAGAAAGAAAAAAAAAGCACCTTGAAATAGCCACAGTTCCGCAGAACAGAAATTTTTAATTTCAGCCAGCTTTGCTTAGGAATTTCTAGCTCATTTTCAGGATCATACATAGGTCAAAGGCAGCTTTTCCGATTTAATAATTCAAATGTATATTTAGTTATTTGACTAACTTAACATTCAAATCTCTACTAGGCACATAATAGCCATGATGTATAGAAGAACCTTGGTTTCAGACTGAACAGGTTACTTTTACAGAAAAATCTTTCCCTTATTTAATAACTTCTTTTTCTTTATGCTGAAGTTTAATTTGTTGCTTTTTCCTGCTAGTTTTTGAACCAGTGTGTCTCAGCTGATTTTTCTTTATGTATTTTTTTATGACACCTCTTCTTAAGTCTTAGAACACCATGTTACTTTGACCTGTTGAGGTTTTGTTTGATGGCAGAGTATTGAGCTCTCCTCTTAACACCAGGCTATTCTGTAGCAAAGGACTATTTATGAAGCCAGAGAGAGTTCACGTAAGAATCAAGAGAGTACATTTGTACAAAACCCAGTGGGAAAAGCTCTATCGTCAAACCGGCCCAGGCTGTTGAGGCAGATGCCTGACTTGGCTCTTTTGTTTATATTCCAACAAATCAAAACTGACCTGTGTTGTTATCAGAGTAGAGCAGCAGGTGCGAAAAAATAACTTTGCTGCCAACTCAAACGAAAGGGTAAGACTAATACCCTCTGGGAGGTATTGAGAAGATAACAGAGAACCGTGCCAGCAACTGAATTAACGGCTATATTTATGGTGGGTTTTACTTAATAACCTGCTCCTAACACTGGTACACAAATACTCCATTGTATTGTTTAAAGCAACCACTGGAGATATCAGTGGAAACAGCATGGGCACCTCGTGGTGTGCCAGGTGAGAAGGAGCGATGCCATGGAAGTGTTGCTCCTCTAACCACAGGCAGGAGCAAGGAGGAAGCTGTTCTCAGCTTTTACAGAAGTGGGGAGACGTTGTTTCCCACAGCTTATAGCCTTGCCTCTAGAAGGTGACTGCAGAGCAAGGAAACTTCATATCACTCATTATTTGGTTGCCTTTAGTGAAGGCAGGGAGCATAAATGAGCCCAAGCATATGTCAGCTACTGTACCTAGGAGGCTCAGGGCTTCTTCCAAGTCCTGGGTGCATGGGGCAAGTGAGCCTGCTGCTACACTCGTGGGTGAAGTAGACAGCTCTTGTGCAGCCAGTGGAGTGGCATACTAGGGTAGTGGTCTTACAATCTCTTATTCTTTACACAACAAATACAGTATGAAGAAACCGCATGGATATAGCTGGGCTCCAAATAAATGTTTACTAAACACACACAAACAAACAAGCCTGAATGACAGTCAAAGTAATGTTCTTCCTGAAACAGAGTTTCTGATATAGGGTCTGTGAACTCCATTTAACTATTTCAGTGATAGCTGTCTGCTTGAGGACACTTTCCTGTGCAAGCAGCTGACCACCTTGGGATAGTTTGTAGCCTAGAGAGGAATGCAGAGGGTGTAGGTGTCCTGGCTGGAGCTATCATGAAGGTGGGATCAGCAAGTTCCAGCTTGGCACTAGGGAATGTGGCTGACCTGGGCAGAGATCAGCCATATAAACCCTCCCTGTCGATTGCACAAAATGATCCTTCCCACCATGAGCCCCGAACTGTCTCTGCTATGTCTCTTCCTTGAAATATCCTTTTCCTATCATGCCAGCAAAAGAGTGTGATAAGATTGTGGTTAGTCAGGCAGTGGGTCGCAAGAAGGTATAAACATTGCTATTGACTGGGTTAGTCCTCCAGCAAGCTACCTAATTTAGGATAAAACACCTTATGCTCAACTTCCAGCTTCCCCATCCTAGCTAATTTGTGCTGTGCCCCTCATGTATTTAATGAAGAAACACAATTAGTTTATTGATTGAATGAATCAACTAATATAAAAAATAGTAGTTCCAATGGAAAAATTTGCATGTTCCCCAAGACGCTTTCCTGGTTTTCATCTCCATCCCATGTTTCTTATTCTGTTTAATTCTCACTGAGAAACCAGCCCCAAAGAGGAAACCTGCAGTTTCCAAACAGGTGTCCTTTATGAAAACAAAATATATGGAACAGAGTTTACACACAGGAAAAGAGAAAAAAAGGGATCTTTTGATTTTGCAAGTAGGCAAGTTAGTAGTTGTTACTGTTGAAAACCAAACTTGTCCTGTAACAAAAGAGAAGTTCTGGTGGTAATAGTGGTTAAAATAAACTTCTCCATGAAATACCGGTTGCTGCAGCAGCGTATGTCAGTCTGTATATCTGAGTGTCTGTTATGTCAGAAACACTTCAGCGCCTAATGAGAGTCAAACATAAATGCAAACACAATTATTATTATTATTATTATTGTCATTATTCAGTAATGACTGAAGAGTCACACAGGCCACATTAGCAGTATGGAAAGCAGTTCCCTCAATATGCTGTTAGTCTTCAACGTAATACAAAGAGAAACTGTCATGGAAGGTAAAGGGAAGTGATTGGGGAACCAAAGCCAAGGGAAAAGGAGAAGGTGTTAGAACACGATGGTTATATTTTGTTAGCTGATGAGATTCTTGTCTAATTATAGACATACAGCTTGTCAAGCTACAGGGGCATCTAGAGTGTTGTTTGGCCATTTGTATATTTAGTGTACTGTAAGCAAAAACAGGGTGTTAAGCCCTCTCCTAAAGGAGATTAGGGAGATGAGCTGGATCCTGTTTAGAGGAAGGATGTACCAGAGAGATAGGAAGGACATGAAAGGAGGTGTGGAGTTGTTCCATGAGGTGTGGTATTAAATGCTGACAGAAGAATAAAGAGCAAAGGCAGTTTTTCCCATTACTGTGTTTTCCAAGATTCTGTATCACTGAGGCTAGACTGATGAATCTATGGCAAATGACTTCTAAATATTGAGGAAAAATGGCTGACCCAAATTATCATGAACTTGCTGAGGTGGTGCAGAAAGTAATGAAAGGAATTCCATATGCTGATCAAAGCCATGATTTGCAGCAACAACTCCAAAGAATAAAAAAAGAAATAAGCCTGCTTTTCTGCCAGTTTTTAATGAATATATCTCCTTGTTCCAAACATTCTAAGGACATGCTAATGCAAAAATTGCATTAACATTTATCACAAGAAATAAAACCTTTTCTTGAAACACACGGAAAAGACAAGGGGCAACGGACACAAGTTGCTTCTGGAGAGATTCCGATTGAACTCCAGAAGAAATTTTTTTTACCATAGATCAATCAGACATTGAACAATCTCCCAGGGGAAGTGGTGAATTCCCCTACACTGGTCAGTTTTAAGAGTCAGCTTGACAGGGTGCTGACTCATCTCATTTAAACTGTACTTTTACCTGGAGAGGTTGGACAAGGGATCCTTGTGATCCCTTCCAACCTGGTATTCTATGATTCTATGATTTTATGATTCTATGATTCTATGAACACTTTTGTCTGAAATCTATGACTAGTCATTCCACTAATAATATACAGATCTATGCACAAATGTTCTGCAAGAGGACAATCAGCATTTTGACAGTAAAATAAATGTCTATATTCTTTTTTTCATATTCAAAAACTAGTGGCATGACAAGAAAAGGCACATCTAGACTGTAATATGGCAAGGAAGTATGGATTCCAAACACCGCATCCTTGTTAAGAGGCAGGTTCCAGTTCAGTTTCCCCTTCTAAGGCAACATAACTGGCTAAAATTTGCAGAAGCACCAACCTTTGGCAGTTAGCACTGTCAGATACATCTATGCCTTGAGGACTCTCTGTTCACAGTCGGCCTTCTGTTTACTTCTGATTTAGAAAAACAAATAAACAAACAAAACCCCTTTTAAAATTGTCCCATTTATTTTCATTATAGTAATGACAGTCTTGAAAATTGAAGTCAGTTCATATGAAGATTCTTGATTGTAAAAAAGGGGTCAGAGAAAAAACAACCTATGAGACTTTGCATATCATCAAGTAAATGTTCTTTTTTTTTTTTTTTGCATTCATAAAGTGAACTTTGTTCTCTCTCAAAAAGAAAACTGAGCTATGGTTTTGTCTTTAAATTACATCGTTAAAAAAGAGATAAGAACCAAACCCAAACCCTGGAGCAGAGGGATAGCTCAGATACAGATCTAGATCCTAAGTTTTCTACACAAGCTTCTCTTTAGTTAAAATATATATGCAAGATTTTGAAGCATCAATATGAACATGTTAAAACAACCACCACATATCTCTTACAAAAGTTGCCTTGTAGTACATAATGAAAATCAGATCTTTAGTAATAAAAGATGGCAATCAAGCTTTATTTGATTTTATCATGATCCCATCTGTAATGTAGGTAAATGTTAAATGCTCCTTTTCTATTCATCTTCCGTTTTCTGGTCTTTCAGTTTACCTTCATGTATACATTTAATATACAAGGTTCAAAGAAAACAAAAGAATGAACCCAACTCTTCCTTTCCAAAAGCCCACAACAATAAATGATCAAGGTCTCAATGCAGTCTCTGAAAGCTCACCAAGAGTCAGATTTGCACATGCAAAGGTGGGTTTATGCATATGAATCTAAGCTGTATACATCAAAAATACAGAAGCATAGGTATGTGCATTTCAGAGAGTTGTAGAAGGGAGGATTGGCCCCAAAGCCCCAAGCCAGAATCCTGAATACAAAGAGTTTTGGAGATTATTTAGAAAATATTCTTATAAAAACAATTTCTTGAACTTCATACTCACAGTGTGATTCAGTAAACACATTTTGTTCCTATGGCCCAAAGTTACATACGATGTACTAAAAATGTAATGCATCAAACACTCAGTATGTTATACAACAAATACTGAGTGTGATCATAGTGCTTCTTCATATGAACTTTCTTCAAAGCTTTCAAAGAGCTTGGAAACAAATATTTATGGGGTATATTTGCAGTGCTATTGGTGCTTAGTCTTGAGATTATCATTGTCAGGCCAAACTGCATGGACCATAATCTCAATGGTACCTTGGAGGTCATAGTAAAGTGATCCAAAGTTTAGCCTTTTATTGTGAAGTGGATCTCTGCCAGGAATCAGCCTGCAGATGAGTTGTTTCTTTTGAGGCTACTTGGTGCTTTTTAGGCACTAAAACAAAGAGAGGAGAACAAGGAAGCGAGTAATGGCTACATGTTTATCTATGTGACCAGAACCACTGGCCAGAAAAGGTCATATCTGAAAGTGAGCTGAAGCAGGGATTGTATCTTATCTGGGAGTTTGACACCAGGGATGAGCCCAAGACCTTTGCAAAATAGACAGATAGAGTTCACAGGGCAAGCTTAGAGTCAGCCATAACTGTATGTATAGGCACACTGGCTTAGACTAAGACCCTGGAGCTGCAGTAGTAATACACATTAAATGAGAGGGGAAAAAAAACAACCCAGAAGACCCAAAGCTCATGGTAACATGCAAATAGGCTCTCAGCATTCAAATACTCAGTTTGTGCCCGCCCTTACTGCCACTGGAGATGTAAAATAAGTGGTTGGAATGCAAAGAAGGTAATTGATCATATACATTACAAGTACAATGCATTTATGTTTCTGAAGTAACCGTATGTGTAAAGCAAGTCCACCTACTTTGTTGTGCATGACTTTTGTTTTTGGTGTCTTGGAAACTCAGCACACTTCTTTGCCTTTTGATTTTTCAAGAAAAATATTAAAATTCAGATCCTATTCCTTTGCAGCTGCAGTTATTATCCAGTATAGTTTATTTTAGATTGGTATTTAAGCACCTGACTGTAATTCAAAGTGCAGTAATGATCTAAAATATTTAACATGCTCTGTAGATACTTGTTCCATGAACACCAAGCCCGGAAAAGCAGGGATTGTGTCCTCACTGTGTACATAACATACTTCAAAGAAAAAGGCCCAGGTGAAATCCACATGTGAAGTTCAGCCATCATGGTAAAAGGGGAAAACTAGGGAAGGATCCCATAGGTAAATATGCCAAAAGAGATCCACCCTTTTGGACATGCCAGAAGGAGCTGCACTGAGCTTGTCTCAGCTAGAAGTCAGTCTTTGCATAGCTTACAGGTGGAGTCATAATTTAATAGTTTCAGTCAGTTTTGCGTTAGACATCTTTTTTGTGTGTTTTGCATAGAGTACATGGCTTTACAAAGCAGAAGGCTGTAGGCCCCCTTCCCCTATGGGCTCCACACCCTCACATATTTGTAATTAATGAGACCCTTAGTTCAGTTCAGTGTTTTAACATAAGCAACTGTACAAATCAATGTCAGAACAATCACTCTGATTGTAGTACTTTAGAATTCACTCATTTTCTTTGTACTGCTTATTCACCTTTCATACTGTGTTCAGCTTTTTCCTGTAATTTAATATGAGCTGTCCTTGAAAGATTCTGGTTCAAAGAAAAGAGAAACTCATTATCTGGATGTTAAGACTCATTGGGCTGAATGTGGCAATGGGGATCAGAGTCATTTATTCTCAGAGCACACCTGTAGTGCAATAAAATAATTTGCATAGAGTACACTATACAGTGTTCAAGGTTCAAGGATTTGTAAATATGTTTTTCTTCAATGCTGGATTTTCTCCATGGGCAGGCCATGGGTCCTTGCTCTTTTCATTACTTACATTTACTCAGAGTGGTCAGGCGGTCAAGGAAGACAGGAACAGAGCAAATGACCTCCTGTTACTGCCAAGTTGCTGGGCTGTTGCTCAGTCAAAGCTCCTCTTGACTCCAGTGTGAGCCTTCACTAAGAGAGGCCTTCAGTGTTGGGTCTTTGAATATCACCTTATACAATGAATGTAGACGAAAGTTTGGGGTTTTTTGTGTATTCATCCCTTCTCATTGGACTATCTCTAGAAAGAATGTTGCTGAACACCAATGCACAACTCTAACTAACCTTCCTGATTGAGGAGAGTATTACTTGTTTCCTCTCATAACTGCAGTGTTCCTAGTATAGATTACACTCCAGAATGGGTCTTCTTCAGTGGAAAAAAGTGGAATTGTGTGTACAAATACCTGAAATGCACACATACAGAGGCGTGTGTGTGTATATAAGTGTATATAAATACATATGTGCATGTAAACATATGCTATTTCGTGTGTACTTTCATGCATAATGTACCATGTCTTAGAAGAAAGATAGATCCCAAGATCTTTATATTGTTTTCCAAAATCTCAGCTCAGCTAGAATCTCTTTTTAACATGGTTTCCTGAGGAAATGAGGCTTTTGTGGTTATTCTGTCTGTGTGCTGACTTTTGCATTCGGCCTGTAACAATCTTAGTCCCATAGCTAATTTTAATTAAACTTGGTGTAGCTAGAAGTCTCAAAGATATGAAGTTCTTACAGGATTAATGAAAACTGGCTGCCAAGTACAGGAGGAAAATCTCTTAATACTCCATCTGGAAAAAAGAGTGAAGCTTGAGCTCACTCCTGTGAGACAATGAGGTATTATGAATGCCCCAACCGTGGGAAAAACTTCAATCAGTGCTCACATCTTACTAGACACTAGAGAAACCAACCACAAGATACACATTCATAGGAAACCAGGCCTCATTAGTTCCACCGTTTGCTTTGATACATGGAATATGATTAAAAGAAAACTGAATGTATTACGTGTCCTTCCCCTTGAGGCTTCACACACTTTAACCAGGTTTTTCTGTACACAAGGGAGATTTGAGGATTTGACCCTAAGCTAATGAAGAGCACACCCCTTCCAATATCCTGACTTTCTAAGTATGTGATGAGACATTGCTATAAGCATAAATCTGCCATGAACTTGCATCAAATAAAGGCATATACAGGATTAAATGGAGAAAATCACAGTTTAGTTTTCATAGGGAAAATGTTCTTGAGCATGATGCTGTACACTTCCAAGCAAAGGCATAGAAGTAATGTTAGTGGAACTTTATATTCACCCTGAACAGAGTGCTAGAATGTTCTCCAAACAAGGAACATCCTTGCATTAAGATACAGGAGGTGACTTGACAATTTTTCAAGTCACCAAAAATCCAGTACCTTGAATAATAGACAGAACTTTGGGAAAGCTTGGGTTAAAGCTAAATCCAGTCCTGTTTCTGTGGTTAGTGTCATATTGCAAATTCTTCCTCTCATGCACAATTGTTCTCACAGGTGACATTGGAAATTAATTAAGTTATTCTGGTTGAGATAACTTATATAGCTTTCAAAAAATGAGGTGTATTGATTGATTCATTTATAAAGCAAGTTCCATGCGTATTATCTGAAAATACTATTAATGTTGTTTAAGGATACTGTGGAGAGAAAATGTCTGCCAAACTGTGATGGTGTAATAAGATTTTAAAGGAAAATAACTGAAATTCAAATCTAGGGAAAAGGCTGTCAGACTGCTTGTTCTCAGGTCTCTAACGTGCATTGGGTTTGGTTACTGCTGGGATGGAAAAACTATGCAAGACACATGATTTGGTTTTTTTAACTATCCATAGATTCAGTTGCTGAATTAGATTGTCATAGCATCTTTTGGCTTGGATATTCACCTGGTTAATTAAGAAGAAGGAAAACTGAGAGTTTACCTGAACTGAATTTTCAGGGCAAAATTACACAGGAGCTTGAACACAGAAATAATTTCAGTTCATACGCACACATTCTCCCAGATGTATTTTTATTTGTGCAAGTATCAGGCATGAAGATTATGTAGAATCCAGAAACTGCAGAAGACAAAACCACAAAAATTCTGAGATGGCTTCTAAAAATATGATTTCTGATCAATAAGTTGAAATTCAATATTAAGAGCATACAGTGGGTTTTTTTTTAAAAATAAGTTAATTTACCAAACTAAGCTCCTAAGAGTGTTTTAATCCTCAAGTTTTATAAGTTTCCCAGAATAGCTGGTGTTCTACCTCACCTCTATTTGATATTGTAATAAGGCTTTTATAATTAATACTTAATTCATACCTAATTGTCTTAAATTATTAAAACCCAAGATAAATAAGTAACTTGATATATCATCAACCTGTCCAATCTCAGAAGTGTATGTATTGACTGTCAAACATGCATTATTGCTTAAAAGTGGTAAATTATGTTATACACTGAACATCTTTATAATCAGTATAATAAATTTAAATTCTTCCTTACACTTTCTCTTTCACAATACTAGGTAACTTGGCTTTAACATGGAACTAAAAAATGTCTTCTAACTTGCATGAATTTACTGACTGACATGAGAGTCATCTTTTCTTTTGCCAGAGTGGGGCAATAGGTATCTCTCTTAATTGTTAATACTTTATAGCTTCACATACTATGAGGAATTGAATTCTCCTTACTGTGATGGTCACTGACTCACAGACTGGCTAGAATTAAGAGTGGAAAGCAACTGTTAAAACATCTGCAGTTTTATTTTGTCATTCTGGACAGCTGCAAAAAAGGCTGTGAACTAGGTTATACTGTAGAGCACCATTCACTGTGATAAGCTTCCTAAGGCTTTGGCTTTTTAAGCAATTCTCAATAACCTTTCTCCCTCCCTGTCCTTTCTCTCTCTCTCTCTCTCTCTCTCTCTCTCTCTCTCTCTCTCTCTATATATATATATATTGGGGGGGAGTGGGGTGGGAAGAGAGAGAGAGGATTGTAACTTTTAAAAGTTACACAATATATTTTAAATTACAGAGGAAAATACCAACCCAGATGATTTTCAGGCTGTTCTTTAGAACCAAGACTGTGAGTGTTCCTATCAACTCCTTTTCTTCTACTGAAATGGTTGCTGATATGAGCTTGTAGGGGGTCAGGCTGTGCTCTCGATGGTAGTTTTCTTATTGACCTCTGTGACTAAACAGCCAAGACCAGTGACTTTCATTTTCACAAGTCCATTTTGTATTTCATTCTCTTTTTAATTCCAAGGTGAAGTCTAGCTGCATGCATATGCCATCCTGGTGTCTAATCTTTTGTTTTTACAGAATTTGTGGCTTTCAATTTAGAATATTTTGAACAGTGGTTTGATTTTTTTTCCTCTGTATTTATAGAAGAATAACAATTTGATGCCTTTATAATATTTAATTACTTTCCCAAACTTTTGAAGAATGCCTGTGATTATAATGTATATTTTTAAATTTGCAACTTCAAACCACTGAAAGATAATGTAAAATATCAAAATTACTTGTAATTGGAGACTTTTTTATACCTTCACTAGAATGATTAAACATGTGATAAATATGTGATTTTTTCTAAAATGTCATATAATTAGGGTTATAGTATAAATAAAACAAAGGGCAATTTTACTCACAGTGCTAATGGTGAGATAAGTAGAAAGGAAATTTTGTATCACTTGAAAGGGGGAATGCTGTCTCAGAGGTGTTATCAGTCTGCAATGCTGGTTCTGTTACAATGGCTGTCTCAGTTACAAGATCTGTAACCATTTTATTTTTTTGGTGCTTTGAAATATGTGATCTGTGATATTTGTTACGGAGACATGTTATGGACACTGGTGACACAGATCAGATAAGTAACTGGGTCAGCTGACAAGATACTCCCTGTAATGCTACCTCCCTGTAGCATTAACATGTGGTTCTTTCTGTGTGAGGGAGTTTCTGAACACGGGTTGTTGTTAAGTTGCATTTGCAATTATTGAAAAGTCTTCTCTTGCTACAAAAAGAAAGAAAGAAAATAAAAAAGCATGTTTAAAACACATTTCTCTTTAAATTAAAAAGACAACCCTATAGTAAAACTATTTATTATTTCACTTCTCAGGCTTGGCAGTTTTCCTGTATTGCTCTGTCAGGAGCCTTATCCTTATATTCGGCTTCATTTCTGATTACAGATTATACATTTATGGACAGGCAGCTGTAGAAACTTGCTTCTTGCATATGCAAATCAATCATGGTAATGTTTATCATAAGGAGATTTTGTGGCAGTGGAAAAGCAGTTGTGGCAACATGTTCTTGATTTCAATTGTATCTTCTACAAATGGAATTGGCTTCCTCACTTCACCTTCAGTGGATTTTTTTTTTTCTTGCCATTTGGACCTCTTGGACTCGACACTGCTCACTAAGCAAGCTGTTTGATTCACTTACAGATCATGATTTTGGAAGGAGCTGGCAGAATGAGTATCAATTCCAGCAGCAATCTACTCCACCAGCAGCCCTCCTGGACAGACGGATACTCGACATGCAATGGTAGGAGGAATCCAACAGCTCTGAGCCATGTTTTTTGGTGGGAGGCAGGGATGAAGGGGCTATTAAACCTTTAAACATGCACAAGTAGTATTTTTCAGTAATACTAATTTACTGAGTTTCAGTTCTGGTAAAAAAAAAAATCAATTTCTAACTTAATCTGTAAAAAGATGAACTCACAACACTAGGTTTCTGAAAGCGACCAGTTTATAATTAATTTCCTTACTGTTTCTTTTTCCTAAAATGAATTTAGTGATGTTGAAAGTGCCAAAAGTTCCCTCTCCTCAGTCCGAAATTATTTCTCTCTTACCTTTACCCCTCACACCTTCTCTGAACCCACATTACTCTTCATTGTTGATCCAGCTTTCCAGGGGAGTAGTCTTTTTGCTCCTTTACTGTATTTGCTTTTCCATCTCAAATTACTAGATAGTTTTCTAATTAGACTGGCATTAGAGCACCAGATAGCTTGTAATCTGAGAAATTTTCTTTTTTTCTCCTTACTGTTTTCCGACTATACGGTTGTATATAGAAAATTGTGTTCATATATATATATATTCCCTCCAGTAAAAAAATAGAGATACAGACATGTATCTATATATAGTGACTGATATAATTTTAAAATTCTTTTCCTCACTCAGTGCATGGGTAAACTTTAAAAACTAAGCAAACACACACTGCAGTTGTGCTTCTAATCCAAATAATGCTGCAACAAAACTTACAATGAAAGTTCCCACTCAGTGAAATACTTGGGGTTTTTAATGTGCAATTTCTAAATACACGTGAGTGCACAAGAGTGCACTTAATAAATGTGCTGACCTGTCTGTAACAGATTTATGGGGAAAATAAGTTCTGGCTGAGTTTCATTTTACACAGGATTGCTTGAAAGGAAACAGTGGGGTCTATTTTCATGTTTCCAGTGTGAAACTCCGCAGGATTCTCTTATGTTTTAAAGGGAAAGGGAACCTAAATCTCAGACCAACCTGTACGATCATTCACCACTTTCTTTTACCTAGCTACTCTTTCCTCTCACTAAAGGCTCTCCATTTACACTGGGAGTCTAGTGGCCTCTGAAATTCCTTTACCCTTCTGACCTGATAGGAACACATATACAGCGAATACTTGATGGCCCCATCAAACTTTTTTCTCTGACATACCACACTCTTAATAATTTCCACACTCGTTCTCCAAATCTGTCAACAGAAGGGTAAGAAACAGTCCTGCAAACTCCCTAAGTTACTGACACAGACCTGGTTGGCCGATATTGGTAAAGAAACCTAAGTAAATGTGGGGCTTTTTATGTTTACCTAGAAACTAGCATTGTGCACTGTATCTCAACCAAAGAGACCTGAGGTCTAGTGGGACCTGAGAGGAGGAGATTTCCTACAATGTGCCACCTCTGTTGCTTGTGGTCCTCTAGCAATATCCCTTGTCAGTATTCCTCACAGCTGTGTGGGTAATCATCTTCTTGGGGAAACTGGGATTGGACTGGTGCCACATTCTGGAGTGGGGCTACTGTACAGCTAAGCCATGGCAGTTTTTCCTCCTCCTGTGATGCAATCAATTCTGCAATCTCTCATTCTCTCATCCTTAAACCCTTCATGCACTTGTGAGCATATTATCACCGCCATCTCGGCCTAGCATACTGCATTGTCCTCCTTTCCCAAGGAATTAACTGCACTGAACTCCTTTGCCAGCCCTTCTGTGAGGGCAGACCAAAGCAGTCCTACCTTTGCTCTTATTTTATGTAATTGCCTTATCCCCACATGTGATTTCTTTCATTTACACACGTAAATTACTGTTGTGCAATAACATAAAACTGAGAGCAGTTAAAAGATTTCCAAGAAAAGATTCAGATATCTTAACAAGAAAATTAGGTGACTTCCATAACTAAAAATGAGTTTTACAACTGCATTTAGAAATCACCTTACCGGACTACAGAAATAAGGTGCATTCATCAGAACGCAAGCTCTATCATGAAGCTGAGGACCATACTGATAGCGTTTTACTGGGGAGCAGTATGACGATGCCTTGACTTTTACCATTCTTTGATTGAATCCCACAATTCGTATTCAATCCTTATTAGGTCCTTGCTAAAAGAACATTTCCACATCAGATTATGGGAATTTTGCAAGGCTTTTCCATCATTTTCTGATGCACTAAAATTATTTTCCCACATGAGGATCAGCATACCTTTTCAACAGTACTTCTGCAAGGTATCTTCCATCTAATAATTTTGGTGTATTTAGCCAACATTAATAAATTAATTGCTACATACTGAATCTGCCAAGACAGGTGTAAAGTAATAATTCCTAGTTTTTAATTAGAAAACTGAGGCCAAAAAAACCCCCAATACTTTCTCCCTAAGATAGCTACTGAGCTAGTGTTAAGGACTGAGAAAACAATCGAGATCTGTGGACTTCCAGGGCATGCAATTTAGCTATAGACCTTTCTTGTCATCAGCATAATCCCATGGTCCTAACAGAGACAGTAAACACCTGTTTTCTTTTCCAGTGACCAGCAGCTTCTATGGAACACAATGGCATGAAATACATCCGCAGTACTGGACCAAATTTCAAGTCTGGGAGTGGCTGCAGCATCTCCTTGATACCAACCAACTGGACGCCAACTGCATACCCTTCCAGGAGTTTGATATCAATGGGGAACATTTATGCAGTATGAGTCTGCAGGAATTCACTCAGGCAGCAGGGACAGCAGGGCAACTGCTTTACAGCAACCTTCAGCACTTAAAATGGAATGGTAAATAGCTATTAGGCAGAGACACAGATACAATTGTGGGATCTTCGGAAGTTGCTTATGCTCCCCAGAGACCTACCGGGCAGATCTCATTTGCTACAATTGCTATAACTGCTTATACCTCATACCTTCCCTGTATTAATAAATTGCTTAGATATGACATAAGGCAGAATTCTGAAGGACCAGGGGAAAGGGTATGTTTCCACCTCCAAAATAAGCACTCTGGCTCAGATGTAGCAGTTGCTGCTTGGAGCTAACATATTTCTGTGCTCGCTGTCATATATTCCATCTACCATATGTTTTCTTGCAGGCCAATGTGGAAGTGACATGTATCAATCTCATAATGTCATTGTGAAGACAGAGCAAACAGGTGAGTAACAGTTGGGTCACTTGTCTTTTGATGGTGACAAAAAGGGAAACTGACTGTTCCAAGACTGAGTTATAAAAATAGCATTAAGTAAAATGGGAAGTGTATCCTGCAGAATAAAAGAAGTAACATGATTATCAGTCAATGTCTACTTTTTGAAGTTCCAGGTAGTGCCACCACATCTTAGTCTACATGTGGCCCCTTTTCCTGGGAGACCCCTGTCGTATCAGCAGTCTATACTGATGTTCTGAGTTGGGATAGTTTGCAGTGCTCAACAAGTGCAGCTTTGCAGAGGACTTTATTCTATGCTTTATTCAGCAGATTTTGAAACAACTATTTTCACAGTACTCTCAGTTTAAAAAAAAGTGTGAAAAAATATTCTGTTGTGAAATGCTGTTAATGTTTGAAACATGAGGAAATTTCCAAATTAAACAACTTTGAGAGAAAAAACTGTTAAATTTCAATTTCTTCACATGTTTCAATGAAAATGAAATTTAGGTATTATTTTGGTTTTTACCAAATCTGCATTTTTCCTGTGGTAGCTTTTTTTTCCAGTGTGCTCATAGCTAGACCCCTTTCTTCCCAGAACATTGTTTCACCGAGAAAAGAACTTAGTTCAGGTCTCCTCTTCAGGCATGGTTATTTTCCTTGTTCCTTTGCCAGAGCATCTCTGTCCATATCCAGACATTCTCTATCCCACTAGTCCCAGCCTCTTTGTAAGTCAGTGTGTTCATGAGCCATGCTTTCATATCTCCTGGCAGAACAAATACAGATTCGTAGCATGCGGTGTTTCTAATAAATACTGCAAACCTGTTTATTCAGCTAACCCAGAGGAGCCAACACTATTCAACTTTTCCTTGCGGCACGCAAGCGTTGCAATCTGCAATCCACTCCATGCCTGTGTTCAGGTAGTGCAGCTGATGTGCATGCAAGAGCTTCAATGGTTGCCATATAGGAAACTCCATTAATCCTTTAAGTCCTGATTTATGAGATCTTGGCATAATATTAGTTATTCCTCCCACCAGAGATACACAGTGCAGCGCAAAGTACCTCAGCTGCACATCCTGGAAAGGTCAAAGCCCACGATTAACTTATGATTCTCCCAGCTGTGCTGAATAAGAAGTGGCATGGTGGGGCTCTGGTGATGCTGACCACAAGCAGTGGGAGCGGGTTTAGTTTCTGCATGGGAAGGAGCAGGTAGTACAGACTGGGACTCCGCATGAGCTAGCAGGGATGGGGCTGGTGGTTTAGAGGGGAAGCCTGCCTCATCCAAGCAGACCATCACAGCTGCAAAGACCTGGGTACTGGAAAAGGCTAAAACAGGAAGATGAGATGTCTCCCCATGTTCTGACTAAGTAAGGCTTGTTTTCAGAGGCAACATTAGGCAACTCAGGTGTCTAAGCAAGCAAAGGGTGGGTGCTACTGTAGGAACATAAGCTTTGGGTCCCCAAACATGCAGCTATTACTAAGCATGCCTGCTAAATTCCTATGCCAGATGCGGTAACCCGGTCAGACATGATGATTTTATTAGCTATAACTAATATTGGTGGTTTTTTATTTCATTTATATGAACATGAAAAAAAGTCAGTAAAACCTAGATTTGAACCTTACATCTCATTCTTTCTGACCTGTATTCAAAAGAAAAAGAGATTTTTAAGGCTTCTGATGACAGAGATGCATTGTGAAGACTGTAATTTCCTGATCAATGTACAGGTCATAAAGACAATACTTCTGTTCTGCTTATATTGATCCATCTGAACTAAAGGTCACTAAAAATTATTCCTTTTTAAACGTGAAGGTGGTTTTTAGGTTAAGGATGTGCCTGGCCTTTCACCTAGGATTCCACTTTAATGTTTCTTGCTCTGTGCTTACATATGAAGCTCTGTTTCAGAGGGAACTTTTGAGTTCTACCATTATAGAAATAAATGCTCATTATAAGCATCCTCTTGTTTTACTAGATATGTCAGAACACTTTCATCTCTATGGCACCAAAGCACTGTCATAATCACCAGGGGCTGAGAATTCAGGACTGGGTTGGGTAGAGCTAGAGTTGATCTGGCATAGGAAATCTCCTTCAAGGGCTGTCATAAATGTTATATGAGCCAGGAAAAGGAAGAGACTACTACATTATTTCTAAAAATCAATGCTTTGTGTAAGCATATTTGCCTGAGTATGCAAAACGCCAACTGTAATTTGAGTGAAAGAAAATGATTTTGTGCAGAGCCCCTTCACTGCCTGGTTCCCTTTACAGCTCTTTTTTTTGCACGTCTTATTCCCTCAGTGTTCAGTATTCACCTCTGTGCTAAAAAATGTTCTTTTAGTGATCTGCTTTTCCTTTTGATCTTTTACCTTAAGATCCGTCATTAATGGTGTCCTGGAAAGAAGAGAATTACCTGTATGACAGTGGCTATGGTAGCACAGTAGGTAACTAACATCACAATACTTAATGCAGTTCTGAGATTATTTGATTGTTGTCTGAGGCTATTACTTCAAATATCTTCTTTTTCATTCCCAGAGCTATTGGACAGTAAAACATTCTGTCGTGCACAGATTTCCATGACGACACCTAGTCACCAGCCTTCTGGTAAGGAACTTGTAATTGTATTGTTAATTGTTTGTCACTTGTCCCAGAGCTACAGATGTATAATAGTCTCTGTGGTCTTCTGTTGTAGGATTAAATCTGAGCCTCCAGTAATTTTAAATCAAGCAGTACTGATTCCAACAGCTCTTTTAGCTATCATTATTACAATAACTTCCTTTAAGAAAATGCTTCTCTTTTTTCTTTGTCAAGATTAAGAAGACCGAATAATCTGCAATGTCCACATATCTTTTAAAGTGACTGAATCAAAGGAAAGGTTGTTAGTGTCAGAGACATGAGACATTCCAGCCCCACGACACTTTTCTATGATGTAGCTGGGTATGGGCTAGTACCATGTTCCTCCCCAGAAGTGGTTGCATTTCCCTAGTGAGCCAGTGGTTCATGCTGAGTAGGTTGCTAGGTTTGGGGCAAGGTTTGGGGTTGGCCCAGGGAGCCATAGGGCAGACACCAAGCCCTTTGCCCAGCTGTACCAGAGAATGAGCTTCCTACGAGAGTCCATCTCAGCTGACAGCAAGGCAGGCCCTGCATGCCACTGCACCCATCCGCAGCGCTTCCACGAGACAGAGGTACAATCTGCCTGCTAAAGGGCAGGAGAAAGAGCAAACCCGTTTGCCATAGTGCCCAGCAAAGTGCAGTCTTGGCATGCACATTGGGGTGTGCTGTGGATAATGTCCTGGATGCAGGCACCAGGGGTGGAGGTGAGAGAGAGCGAGCCAGTGGGAAAAGAGGAGAGGACAGATGATAGGGAAGTGAGAAAGGGGTGGAGGAAAGGCATGTCTTTCCTAGGAGGCTGTTAAGCAAACATACCTGAGGAAGAGAGCAGTGGAAGTAATGGGAGAATGAGAAAGGAAATCACACTGCTGTAGATGCAGCCTCAGAGGTGCTATCTCTGCACTGGGGGGAACCTTGTGTCTCTGCATGCAGCCAGCAGTCATAGCCTCTGTGCCTGCCCTTTTGCTGTATCCCCTGGCCTCTCAGCACAGTCAGACTTGCCAAGTGGTTTACAGCTTAAACTAATGCACTTAGCAACAGATTTTAAAGAAAGGATAGGAAAAATTGACCAGAAGAAAACCACCAAACCTTAAAAAAAAACCAAAACCCAACCAAACACTCTGTTTGCTTTCTCCTCCACCTCTACCCACTCTCACAAGATGGCTACCAGGATTTCAGAGCTCTTTGATGGGACTAGGGACCTGTCAAGATCCTGGCACAGCATGTTTACCTGCTGACTGCTTAAGCCTAGAGCTAGGGTGGCACGCCAAGGGCACAGCCTCCTGTAAAAACTAAATTTGTATATCCCGTAAAAAAATGGCTCATTCCTGAATCATATGCAAATACTGTGCAATCTTTTGTCAAATGTTTTGCAAGACAGTTTTGTTGAAACTGCATCAGAACTCTTTTCATCTGTCAGGCCCCAGCCTCCTAACATGGCATGTTTGAAACCGGTCTCCAGGTAGGAACAGAGGCAGAGTGGGAGACTATTTGCACAGCTGAAATACAGAATAAATCACCAGCTAGGCAGAAGGCAGCTAAACTTCCAGGAGTAAATCTCCAGCTAAGTGGAGCATAAAATACATTTGCAAGCAAATTGTGGGATTTTCAAATGAGAATGATTAATACAATAGGGCAAATAAAGGACTGGGTCCCTCTGTCCTTGCCTGGAGTTCCCACAGGCATAATAACATTAGGGGAATCATAATTTGAAGAAAGGCAGTGAAATAAGCCTCATTTTACTTTTTCCCCCACAGCTGAGTGTGGCTCAGACTAGTTCCTGCTCTTTGAGAGTGGGAAGGCAAAATGACTCAGAACGTGTTTGCTGCTTGGGGGTCAAGGACGATAATGATGTCAGGCTTAGAACAGTGGAGGTTAGGCTTATCCTCACTGACCTGTTCGGTTTATGTTTCCAGTTATGTATGAATAACGCAAGCATTGTGAATAGCTTTGCATCTACCTTTTCACATGCAATTATTGCAGTTGCTTGTGCACATCTGAGAAGTTTCTATGCAAATGAATATTTCCTGTGAGTCATTTTCCCATGCAAATGCCCGGTTTCCATGAAAAGTATGATAATCGTGCATTCATAGAAGCTGGGAAAACGTGCGTGGGACCTTAAGTTTTGCTTTATGGAATTCAGGCATGAAGTCTGCTGAAAAGCAAACACAGAAGGGGCTCCCTCTCAGGACTATCCCACAGATTTTGCAAGACTTAGAGCAATCAGATTAAAGCTATTCATAAGTGACAAGAGTAGAGCCAGGCTGATGTGGTTTGAGGGAGGGAAGGAGGGTTTAATGTGCAGATTACAAGGTTGGTTACAGTCATGAACAGGCGGAACTTTTCTTTTTCTACATTTCTGAAGAAATGCTTGTGCCAGAAACACTATTCCTCCTCTGGCTGGCTGCAGGTGATAAAGTACCATTGATGAGAAATGGCTTGTTTCTATGGCTCTGAGCCACAGAAGAATATATGCATGTCCAGCTGCCAAAAAACTCCTACCAGCGCAGTCCCGTTCCCCCACCCTGCCCCCCAAACAACAACGCTTTGCCAGTTCATTATGTTTTAGTCAGGTAGGTGTTCTCTGCATTGGTACCAGTGCATACATTTCAAATTAGATCATATCTTCAGGAACAGTTAAGCCCCCAAAGATACATGCTTCTGCAAAGACTAAGACATAATGGGACAATTCAGGATTTCTTTTATAGAAATGATCGTCTTATTTTCCTCTCTTACACATAACATGAGGTGAGGTATTTGTTAATCAAATAAAGGTTTCAAAAACCAAATGTTTACCTCTGCATTCATTCTTTTTTCATCAATGGTCTCTTTGTGAAGTGTGCTGATTAACATATAGTACAGAAAACAAAACTCTCCCCCTTCCTCCTCACTTAGATTACCTTCTGAAAAGTGATTATCTTTAAAAGAGATATTAGTTCTTTTTTGTGGTTTTATTTCTTTCAGCCTGGCAGTCAATGGAAAGCCTTTAATCAAATTTACAAATAAGCTTAATTTTCCTTCTCTGCAGATTCTTCAGATGTGAAAAAATCACAAGATCATACCCCAAAGTCCCACACCAAGAAGCACAGTAAGTCAACATCCATGTTTATAATGGTTGGTTGGCTGAAGGGAAAGAAACACATTAAAAGCAGATCCCCTTTGGGAGGGAAAAGGAGGCATTTTGAAAGCAAAACTGGTTAGATTGTTAATGTGATTGAATCCTCCAATGATCTGACTGTTTCTAGCACTGTTTGCTTATGTGATTTTTGACTCAGTATTGTTATATTTTTCAAATTGTTTTTATTATTGAGGTCTTCTGGAGTTTCTTCCTGACTCCTCTTCTTACCCTGCTCTGTGATTTGCCAACCAGAACTCCTGCACACAGATATATGTTTCTTTTTTCATTTGTATATCACAGTTACTAAGGAAAGGATTATACAAGACTGGTCTGAAGATAGACCTGTGAAGAACTGAGGTCACTTGATTTGTTCAGCTTAGTGAAGAGAGGACTGAGTGGTGACCCCATCACAGTCTACAACTTCCTCAAGGAGGGCAGTGGAGGAGGAGTTGCTGATCTCTTCTTTCTGGTGACCAATGACAGGACACCAGGAAATGGAATGAAGCTGCATCAGGGGAAGTTCAGATTGGACATTAGGAAAAGGTTCTCCACCAAGAGGGTGGTCAGTCACTGGAGCAGGCTTCTCGGGGAAGTATTCAGAGCACCAAGCCTGTCAGAGTTCAAGGAGCATCTGGACAAAACTCTTAGTCATATAGTTTAGTTTTAGGTAGTCCTGTGAGGAGCAGGGAGTTGTACTCAATGATCCTTATGTGTCCCTTCCAACATGAGATATGCTGTGATACTAAGAACTTGGTCACAGTCTTATCATATAGAAAAGGTCACCTTGCCATGCTGGGCTAATCCTCGACATTTCCAGTTTCTTCAGTACTGCTCTGTACCATAATCTACTGAGTGTGTCCAGTTAGACTAGGTCAACCACATTTTGTTGGCTCTAGAAAACAATTATAATAAAAAAAAAAGAATTTGGATTAGTTGACTGAAATCTACTTCTACTCATGTTGCACAGTATACCATTTTTTATTTACCTTCACATCTTATATTAGCTTGTTTCCTTCTTTCATCTAAACCCCTGTGTGTTTTTTAAAGTCAGACCAAAGGACTGCTATCTTTCTGGCCCACCTTATCACTGTGTTTGTTAATCTTCATTCATAAACTACTATATCTGACTTGTTGGATTTATTTGATCTTTTAGTCTTTTTGAGCTGGACCTTCTGGTGCCATCTCTACAGTAACTGTGAGATGTATTTGTGCTTAAACTGGGAGGTCTACCTGTTGAACTTAGAGATTTGGTTTTGCCTTTTCTGATATCTCTGCCAAACTGTTTTATACCCTGTCCGCCAGTTTTATACCTCTATCCACTCCACACCTTCTTACTTCTTTAAGTCTACTTAAGAGACCTGGGCCAAAATACTCATTGATGCGGAATGGCATTTCACCTCCTTTGCCTTCTGTCTGTCTTTTAAATGCCTGGAGAGTCAGTGCCTGCTTCACAATTATCTTGGCTGTTTAACATACCACACGGTAATATCAGGTTACATGCCAAGCTGTGGAAGAATGTCAGCAAAAATTGGCAAATGAGATGAGAGGAAGACTTAAACATGTTATCTTTAGGGCAGACGGGAGCAGTGGGTGGTTTGGACTCTGCTTCCCCTGGTTGCTGGGGCTCCTACCTGCCTGCCATGAGGCTCATACTGTCGAAGTCTGACACTCACCTCCAGACTCAGTGTTAAGGCTGCCAGTGTTTTTTTGCCTATGTAACTCCAAGGTGGGGGTTCTGCGCTTCAGGAACTATGGCGTTTCCCTTTTGAGTGGTCATCATCTGACCACTTCTGTAGATGACATGCTGTAAAAAGATGGCATAAAAATGGCAAGCATAGCCTGGAGAGCTCTTTAGACACTCCTTCCTCCTGCCCCCTTTCCTCTTTCAGACCCTCGAGGAACTCATCTTTGGGAATTTATTCGAGATATTCTTCTCAACCCTGAGAAAAACCCAGGATTAATCAAGTGGGAAGACCGGTCAGAAGGTGTCTTCAGATTTTTAAAATCTGAAGCTGTGGCTCAGCTCTGGGGAAAGAAGAAAAACAACAGCAGCATGACTTACGAGAAACTCAGCCGAGCTATGAGGTGAGCTGAGATGTTGCTGTGAAAGCCTGGGGCACGTAAAGAAACTACCTGAATGTAGAATCCGGTTGACTTCTAAAAAAGAATTTGCAGCAGCAGCATTTGCTTTCTTTGACAGCTGAGTCTCTGCCACTAATTTGGAGACTGTAACACTATGTTCTTTGTCTTTTCTTTCCTCTCCAGTTTCTGTATACTATTATATATATAATAATATATACAACATACATGTGTTAGATATATAATATACATTCTGTTGCTGTCCACCAAAACAACCAATGTAGGAAGTAAACATGGCTGTAGCAAGCTGAAAGTTCACATGCTATTGAACTGGGAAGGCTTAAATGGCTCAGTAATGGCCAGCGACCTTGTTATTTCCAGCAGTGTTCAGCAACTAGCCATATCTCCCACCCATTATCCTAAAATGGGTTTACAAATTCTATGTGAGGATTTCTTTTGCTATCTGCTTTAACATTTTGAGCATTTTTCCATAATCTATGAAAGTCCAAAATATATTTTTAAATGGAAGCTGAGATTCTTTCCTGGTCTGATTTCAGATCTTTGCTTATCTGGAAAAAAAAATAATCCATGAAATGTCATAAGAGTGTGTAATAAATATAGCAATATGCTAGGACCTGAAATACAGTGAAATTCAAATTCAGAATATAATAATGTCCTGGTTTACTGGGACAGAATTTTAGAGTCAGTTTTCTGTTCAGGAAAACTGCAATTCTGTGAGTACTACGCTCATGGGAACATTTCATGGGAAAAAAGTGATAAGAGATTTTATTATTGTTCTTGGACAGCACTGGTATGTGATGTTCAAGGTCTCTAACAGTCTTGAGATAAAACAGGTGCAGAGACTGGGGGATGTGGAAACCCAGGATAGTTGACCCTAAGCTGACCCCAGGCTGACCAATTAATATCATTCTGCACCATGAACATCGGTTTCACTATGAATTGGAGAGTTTGTTGGGCACAGTCCTTCTTCTTCTATGGCTGTCATCTCAAGAGGGACTTGTCTACCATCCTACCCTTGAGGCCTACTCCTCTGGCTGTGTATGACTCTGTGTACTTCATATTAATACTGTTATTAATATTAGTTATTAATTTAGTTATTACTTTATTAAATGTATTTATTAAATTTATTTCTATTTAAACCCACAAGCCTCCTTTACTTTTCCCAGTTCCCCTCCCTGAGTGAGGAGGAGTCATCAAGTGATAGAACAACTGTTTAAACCACAAAAAAATAATTTAAAATAAAAAGATGACATAAATTTTTTCTTCTCTGTCTTTAAGTTATTATAATCTTAAGTACTATATATGTATCAATAGAAAATAAGGACCTTTTAGCTAGCTGAGGAATGGCCTAGTTGGCAGTGGCCTTTTAGGACCATAGATGAATTTAATCTTAAATACTTTCCTGTGTTTTTATTTTAACAGATACTATTATAAAAGAGAAATCCTCGAGCGCGTGGATGGTCGGAGATTAGTATATAAATTTGGAAAGAATGCCCGTGGCTGGAGAGAAAATGAGAATTAAACGTGTCAAGAAATAACCTTTTTAACATCTGTCTGGAAATATTCAAAGACTATTTTCTTATATTTATGTACCAAACTGGGGTGAAAAAACAATTCTACTTCTGTCGGGAAGAAGGAACATTATCATTATTGGTGTTAAAATTATTTTATTTGAACTATGTCCTGTATAGGGAAAAAATGTACACAGTTTTCTGTGATATAAGGTAATATTATAGAATTATGATTATTTTTCCCTTTTTGTGAAGTTTTCATCTTTTTTTTTTAATCATACAGGCATAATGTGATGTATGACAATGCTGTGAGTCATGCAAAGAAAGGGAAGGAGTGAAGTAATAGGGCATTTAGGGAGTATGATAATCCACTTTAGAAGGCAACTATAAGTGGAGGAAACAGTAAAGCATCTCTAAGCCAAGTAGTCTTCTTCCATAGTCAGCCAATTTGTAACTTTGTTTGGCCAATATCATTTGTTCCTTCCCTCTGATTTCTGAGTGTTTTAACACTTTGCTGGCTTCCAGCTGCTTTTGTTAAGACAGACGATGGGTTCCTCTTTAGTTTGCTTATCCCAGCCACAAAGAGCAGTGGCTCTGCAAGGTGGCTGTCGGCATTTATCTGAAGAACCCATACTACCTCCACCACTGGGACCTTCTTTTGTAGGCAGAAGTTTAGGACCTGACCTTACCTGGTACTGAGTATCCTTAACCTCCAAAGGGCATTCTGCTCATCCCAGGCGAAGGGCTATTTGTTTTTAACGAAGATCTTTGAGATGAGCTGCAGGAAGAGAGTCAATCTCAGGGACCAAATGCTATTGAAGGAAGATGATCATTTTCTAACTGGGAAAACTTACTAAAAGGCATCGGTTTCCCAGTAGAAATAGTAATACTCCTCCCACCCTCTTATATTCCTAATTAAAGCATTCAAATCCATGCCATATGAAGCAGTGAGGAGGTGGGCAAGCAGAACATATATTAATCCCATGGCACGAGGGAGCAGTTCCTTCAAGTCGTATGGTTCTCCTGGCAGGTCAAGTCTCACTTGGACAAATACTTTCAAAAAAACCTTTGAGACTGCAAAGCTCTATTGCATGTAAAATATTAGTTCCTTTTCTTTTCGCAAGTCTAACTCTATATTGTATGTGTATTTGTCAACTGTGCATGGGATTCTCAGTTGGGGAAAAAACCCATCAGCATAAAGACACTGAGATTTTGAGGGCATTCAGATCTGGGTCAGTATTTTGGGCTCATCTCTAGCAGTGGTATGCAGAGACTGAATGTTCTTTTGCAACTTTTTCTTTCTCCAAGTCACAAATGCTTCCTGCTGGCACCAAGCATATGCAGAACATGGGGAAATAAGAACTAGAGGAGGCAGCACTTCACCAGGTCACTGAGTGCGTGAGATGTGGGAGTTGAAAAACAGGATTTTCTTGGTGATGTTAACAGAGGTGAAACCAAGATCGATTCCAACTGACGTTTTCAGGGATGGGGAATTTGGAAAACAATAACAGGGCCTGAGAAGTCCAGGATGGGAAAAAAAGAAATTAAGAGCATTAAATCCATCCAGTATCCATTTCCTCAGGCATACCCTGAATTTAAATCCATATTAGCTTGAAATGTAGCAAGGTGCAGCTGAAGGTTGTAGGATATTCCATTTCTTGTTTGTCTTAAAAGGAAATAGAGATGAAACCAAGAGACAGCAGAGGTATCAATATAAAGGGTATCAAATGTGCTTAGCAACAATCTGTAGGCAAACATAAGAGCCTAACTTGTTATCTACACATACAGGGCATGTCAACCACCACCACCACCTCCTACAATGTGTTTGCCAGAGCTGTCACCATCAATTACCCATACATGACAATTTTTACTTTTTATAACCTGGGTGGAGAGATGAACCTGGTTCATCTTATTTACAAATCAAATAATAAGCCTCTGTACTTCAAAGCATTTTTTACTCTCTCTCTTTTTTCTTTTTTTTTTTTTTGAACTGACCGTTCTCGCTTTGCTTGCATTTGCACAACTCAATAATTTCCTTTTTTCAGTTTGATTAGCTACATTCTACTTCCTTTACTATTGTGTTGTAGTTCATATAACAAGAAACAGGCCACCAGATGAGGAGACGACCTTCACTTTGCTCCAAAGACCATTCCTTCCCCCACACTCCATGGTTATTTGCAGCCCTTTACTCCATGCTCTTCACTCTGCACCTCCACCTCAGCTCCCCAAACCACACCTTGAGTGAAAATATGAAATCAGTGATACTGTCACATATCCACAATACTGTTGTACCTTACCTCAGGTTAACATTCATCTTACAGCAACTGATTGTAATACCTTCAAAAAGCTGCTTCCTACCAGATCTCTCACCAAACTTCTTGGGAGATAAAATGAACTTGTGATATACATGTGTGACCACTTGGTTACCGAGCAGCAGCTAAACCTGCTTTTAAAGGTTTTGAAATATAAAGCTTTATTTAGAAGCATATTGTATAAATTTAGAGAGTGATTTACATTGGGGTGCAGTATAAATGTCAGTCTTCCACTGCCACGTCCTTCAGCACGTGGTAATTGTGCCAGTTTCTATTCCCATTCTGCAGAACTTTTTGGACTAGGTACTTCTTGTTCAGCATTACAATAGCACAAAGTTGGAATAGAAGCCAGCCAACATTTACTCTGTTTTACAAATATATTAACCTTTGCTTAAGACAAACACAAAGGACTGTTTAAAACTACAGTTCTTGCCAAGGACAGATGCAACCCACCAAAGGGAGTTTTTTTACCAGACCTAAGCAAATGGAGAAAATGAAGAGATTAATGTTTATGTAAATTACTATTTAAACAAAAAGCATTTCTGATTGCTCTTTTATTTTATATTTCAGAGGCTGAGCAATCATATTTTTAGATGTATCCTTTAAGTGAGCAGCTGCTGGACTGGTAGCACCATGTGTATAGATTTTTATTGTACCATAATTTTTCATATGTATAAAGCTCTAGATAGCAAAGTATGTTATATTTATACAGTTACATGCAAATCACAATGTCAAAGGTGTTGGCATGACCACTCTCAGACTGTATTTCCTGCACAAAATTACAACTTATTCCAAAAACATCCCTAGAAACTGTATGTAGACAGTGAACTACACAGACATTAAAAGGTTAGTTACATTTTCATCTTTCTTTCTGCAGCACATTGCATAATTCCTGCTTGCTTCTCACATCATCATTTTCAATGTGTAAGTACAGAAACAAATCCATGTTACTTATTTCACTATTGCCATTGTAAATCTCAGCTTGGAGACTATGTATCATAAAATGGTTCTAGAGACTGTTTCTATTTTTGTGGATACGACATAAATTCAAATAAAACACTCATGAAAGAAATTTTCTGATGAATGTTTATCTTCAATTTTTGATGTCTTGAGATTGGAAGTGACTAATACGAATTCCTTCAATACTGGAGAATTTTTCAATATTGGCAAAAGGATTGATATAACTACCACAAAAGCTTATATTTACTAATATGCTGAATAGCCCATCTGTTGTGAAGATACTGGATTTCCAAACCTGTTTTACGTCTCACAGGCTTTGCAGGAATACACAACTATGTCAACACAGCTAGATTGTCTTTCTTGTTCAGCTGCTGAGCTTTAGAAAGGTCTTACTTCAGCACTGATTTAACTTCAAGGTATTTTGAAGTGTGTGCAGCAGCTGATTAAGGATGCCATTACTCACACCGAGCATTTCCTTTACTGAATCAAAGCAGCTAAAACTATGAAAACCTGTCCTTCGTGTTATTTTTCCATCCAAGTGCTGGCTAAAAAAAACATTCAGTGAACACAGAGAGTGTCCTGATTTGGTCTGCAAGTTGAGGAAAAAAAAGTGAAAACCTCCAAAATCATGTCCACCTAATTAGGAGAATACGTTTGAATTTTAAACACAGGTATAACCCCCATGTTTAACATCCAAAACCAGGCCAGTGCCCAGAAAGCGTTGTCATATTTTGAGAACTTGGAAGACCCAAGCCAGGTTTCAAAAGGAATTGGAACTGGATTTCAAACAAGTTCAGACTGAATTTTAAATAAGCACACAGCTGGTTTTCCAGTAAATGGTTGGGTCTTTTGTTTCAAGCAAGCTGAGGCCAATATTTGAGACAAAGACAAATGAGAATATTGTTTGGAAACATGCAAATAAATGCACACTTTAAAAAAACCCCAAGCAACTTCTTCAGTTATGACTTAAAATTGAGCAAAACTTCAGCTTCCAGCTGCATTTTAAGGCCATATGAAATAAAAATTCAAAGCAAAATTTAGAGTTTGCAAATCCTATGTAAATTTGGAATAAGTCAGGGGAGTACTGTAAACAGAATCTAGCAAGCTACATCTAAACCTGATACAAATTTGTGGGCACGTCTGCATCAAGGGTGAGAATTGCTTCACGTAAGTGAAATCTGGTACTGCAGAAAGATGAGCAGTTAAGAGTTACCAGTACTAATAGCTTCTGAGAAGTGTAAGTGGAACAGTTACAATAATTTGAAAGATAGATTTTCTACCCATGTTTACAGCTTTTGCTCCCTTGCTGACGGATCTTTGCACAATGCGGTCTAAGTCCTAAGCTTTGTGCCAGCCAAGAATTTAGTCTGACAACCACTCTTGCTGCCTTTACCCAGATATTTAGCTCCTTCAGTCATCTGACTATATTTTAATATATCAAAATATAAATAAAATAATAAAATAAAATAAATAGAGAATTTTTTTTAAAAAAAGAGCAGGAGAAAGAGACTGAGAAGAAGGCCAGGTCTTACTGCACGGAACAGTTCTGTGTAGAAATACAAAGGCTGTATACGCAAAAAAGTTGATGGCTTCCGAGTAAGTCTATTTATAGTCTTTCCATCAGGTATTGGTTGCAAATATGAAACATAAATTAGTATTTGCAAGTCTAATTATAACTGTGAGGAGAACAAGATATCAGAGCAATATGCCTATGTACACTGCATAATCTTATGAGCCTAAAATATATTTAATTATAAAAGTAAAATGACTAAAATATTATTTCTGCTGAAGAATTTCCCCCCTCTCTCTTCAGAATGGTGTGATATTCTCCTTTGCTTTCATCTCATTTTGAATTTTCAACAATAAGTTTCAGTCTCAACAAGAGAATGAAGAGGGAGATGGAAGATCTGTAGCAGGCATTGCGAATTAATTGCATTAATCTTATTAATGAAAATTACTGGGTAAAGATCAACTGCACCTGGAATTTGGAATTATATTTTATTTAAAGTGTTATGGTTCACAGCAGGTCTGACATAAGCAATTGTATTTTTTCATTAAAATCAAACTAATTAAGGATCTGTCCTCTGAATTCTGCATCCTGATGGATCACGGCTGCTACCTTGCATACCTTTCTTTCTACCACAATATCTCCATCACACTTCACTGTCATCCCCAATGCATGCCCCTAATATCTATTTGATGCAGAGTATTTGATCAGAAGTATTCCTTTGAATCCTAGATAAAAAGTGGAAGAAGCTGGACACAATATACAAAAATCTCAGCACTGCGAAAGTTTTTAATCTCTGAAATCTTGTCAAGGAATGAAGAGTTAGGCTGTGCCAGAAGTGCAGTTTCTGTTCCTAGAGCTGGCCTGCATGGCCCGCTCAAGAGCAACACAAAACGTGCTTTTGCCCCATGCCTTTACAGATGAGATTGTTGCATATGCAATACTTCTTGGCTCTGGGGAAGTAGGAATGCTTCATAAATATTTGTCAACCTGTGTTACACATTTTATATGTGTCTTATACTTGATTTTTAATTTTTATCTGACTCTGCAGTTTTATGCTACTCTAGATGTTGAGGAAGATTCTTCCAGTGATTTAGTTCAAGTGATTTATTAAGTCAATCAGATCACAAAATGAGATGGACTGTTTATTGCAAATATCATTCATTGTGAAAATCACTTTGTTTCCATTGGCAGATACGTCTTGACTGATCCCAGATTTTTATATAAGTATATGAAATGTGCTAGGAGTTCCTTGTTTCAGATGATGGGTATTTCACTGAGTAGTGAAGGCCTTTTTAAGCAATTATTTCAGTATCAGTGATATATCTTGTGAATTTTGCAGAGCAGCTTCCCCCTCTCTCTAAGAGTGGTGAAGAGACCAGCATGAAGATTCTCTGAAAGCCTCCTTCTTGGAACTGAGGGTGTTAAGGAGCTGAACACAAAACCCTAAAAGCTGCTTTTTAAAACTCTTCTCTGAATATTGAAAACTTCTGGCAATAATGTGACCTGCAGCATTGTGTGCTAAGGAGATTATTGTGCTTCACAGCTCTCTAGGGAAGGCTAGAGGATGGCTCTATAGCAATCTGTGGGTAGGGAGAAATGCTGCAGATTGAAACCCCTGCAGACTGTAGGATTCACTGAGTACAGAGGTTTAGTGCCACTGTACAGCCTCATCTACCAGGATGCAGGTCTTGCATTTCTCAGAAATGCCAGGCAGATGTAGGCTGAAGATTTTTAATATTCTTGGAGAAGCACTCCAAATGCCATGACTGTGAGCACTGCAGAATAGTCAGGAGACTGATGGGACTGTTGAAGCTTCTGGAGGTGATACTGCCATGAGGATGCTGAGACAATCTCTCTGCTGGAGATGATGAAGTGCTCTGGGAGAGTGGACTGCACCTTCCTCTTCAAGTCTTCCCAGTTTTGCTCACTATTTGTCAGCTCTTGCCTCCAGCCTTTTCTCCCATTTCCTTTTCCCAACAAATGTTATAACATTGCCGGCTGTACCCCTGTAAACTGTTCTTTCCCTGGAAGGCAATGTAAAGAGTTTGTTTGTCAGCCTCTTGCTCTTTCGAGTCAGCCTTTTTGGACTAAGATCAAATGCTAGCTCACATGGTTATAGGCTGCGAATATGCTAAGTCAGGGAAATTTAAAAGTGCAAACCGAATCTGTGACTAGGGGTTGTCTTACTAAGACACTGCAGTTCAGAGAGAATGGGGGGTCACACCACAAGTCTGATGTTGCCCCATTTCCTGTGCACTATGGTACTTCTCCTCAACACAATCATCGCACCATCCTGTGCCTGAACACTGACAGGAGAAGAAACAACATTCACCACCAAAGACTCACAAACTACAGTCTTATGCTCTCTAAGATCCCTGTATTTTCAAAGAAAACTTAGACAGATGATGAATGAAAAAAAAAGGTAGGGGGAAACGCCTCGAATTTCTTCCTTCTCACGACAGATACAATCATAATGTCTGAGGTAATTAGGTTTGCCTGAGATGTTGATCATTCATTTTAGGAGTACATAAAATCTATGCGTTGTGATGTGAGGCAACCTGCAAGTCTCCATGCATCCTTCTAGAATTCCCTCTGTACTCTTATATCTCTCTCTAAATCGTATCTCCTCTCCTGGGGGAAGGCTCACCAGAGCTTATCAGATTCAATTACTGCTGTTTCATATCAGTGTTCTCATGTGAAACCAGAATACAAATAAGCCAAGACTACCTCCATACCCCAAACAATTACAAATGCCGATGATTCACCAGTTATTCATGCCAAGCTGATATTTTTCAGTATTTTGTAGTTCATAAGTGAAACATTTCAACATGTTCAGGCTAAAATCATTGGCATGCTAAGAGGCATCTAAGGGAGAAGGGCACTCTGCACAGGGATACATGGCATATTCAGCGGCTAACACACAATAACATATGACTTATGGACACTTTTCACTTTTCCATTAGATTTGGGGGTGAAAGGATTTCAAGGAAATTTAGAGTTAGATAATAAAACTAACCTATTACCTTGCTACCACTGGTAGAGGGACACACTTTGCCCTCCCACCTGCCCAGAATTATCCCTGATGCAGCTTGGCACCTGCCTGCTACTGTGACTCCTGCCCAGCCGTGCCTGTCCCCACGGCTCAGAGGCTGTCCAAGGGCCCTGCAAGCTGGTGCACTTCTGCAGAGCTCTGTTGGAGCTGGTGTGGGTGAGGGAGACACTATCAGTGGCTGTAGAGGACTGACAGCATGTCAGATGGAGCAGTTCTTTAATTTTGTTTTTATAGCAAAGACATCTCAGAAGAGATCAGGGTTGGCAGTGCTGAAAATGTGAGGGAATGGAGGACTGCAATAAATTTTGAGGCTGACAATCACCTACTGAGTCCCTGAAACCTGAGTTCACTACATCAGTGAAGGAAAGTAATTCATACACTGAGCTGTGTGTACTGGTGAGAAGCAATCCATTGCCATCAAATTTAAGGGGGCAGAATACAAAAACCCATTATCGGTGTCTCAAGATCTGAGCAAGTACCATCTCATCCCAAGTATGTTCTGTTGCCACGAAGTTTGGTCTCCATGAACAGTTGTAATGAGACCTGCCCTTTATCTTGGTTTCCATCGGATGTAATTTTTCAATACACATACACTGAAAAGTTATGTGCTGGAGTTTAAACTCTTTTTTTTTCTCTTGTGTACAAAGAATTTAATTCACTATGCATGGGTAACCCATTTGTTTATACACAAGTTAAGAACAAAGCCAGCTAATAAGCTTTGCTGTCACCTTTAATAAATGGTTTCACAAGATAATAACTCTATGCAGCTACGCCCAAGGGCCCTCAGCATTTTTAAAGCCTCTTTACATGTCAGGGAAAAGTCACACTGTAACAGCTAGCAATACTGTGGGAGATACATTACAAACTGGTATTCTGCTTGGACATCAAGGTTACAAGTTACAGGGGACCTGTGCACAGAGCACCTCTAAGCAGATCTTCCGCCCTAAAAAAGGATGTACAACAGAAAGCCTTTCCTTAGCTTGGAGGAAGGCAAGGGTGGACATGGGGCCTTATCAGAAGGACACATCCAAGATCGGCCACCATGTGTAACACTTTGAGCTTGACTGCAGAATAACTTAGTCATAGCCTGTTTAAGCTGACTTGAGAACCTTGCTGAAATGGCAGCTCTGACTACATGGGTTGGCCTCACTCACTGATAGATTCCCAAATAAGTCTAAAATGAAAAAGAGTAAGTTCTTCAGTTGGATCTGCACATCCTGAAGTCACAGGATCATCAAACACAGCTCAGGGGAAAAGGTAGAAACCTGCAGTCAAAGAAACAGTAGAGGGAATAAAAAGTTTCCTACCTCTTTAGCAGCTATTTCCAGATTTCCAGTCAGATTGGGGTAAGCCAATTTGTGAAACCTCAAGTGATGGCCTGCATCATGAAGAGGACAGGAAGAGACTTAGCAGCGGTATTATGTTGTGATGAATATAGCTACACCTTTCCTTAAATTTTGTATGGTAATGAAAAAAATTTTGTGTTTTAGTTTTGCTGTGATGTTTCTCTGGCCTTAGGAGTGCTTTTGCAAGCATAGCAAAACATGAGTCTCCAGGGACCAGTGAGACTAGGGTGTGAAATTGGGGAACTACCTGCCCTGTCCCATCACTTAACAGAAAATGTGGGAATCCAGGTCGACTACAAGCCTCCTCTGATAAGCAGCAAGGACAAGTTTGCTGAGGAGCTAGTAATACAAGGTGTTAGTTTGGGAAAGATAGCTCCCACCAGCGTGTGTCCTTACAGGATGGTGAGGAGGTCATATGAGTCACAGGAACCTCTGAAACTCTGACATCCATGTTGCCTGGGAGGGTATGTACAGTCCATGCTGCTCAGGGAGTAAGGGAAGAAAGAGGATCAAAACTACTGAAAAATGGATTTGGGTGTTTGGGGTTTTATTCTGGGTGGTGGGGGGTGGGAGTGTATATGACCAAGATGAAGAGATGTGTTAAAAGTTATGAAATATAATTAAGAAAAGGAGAAACTGTGAAGATGAGTTTTGAGAATAACTTCTTGACTGTGAACCTTGTCCTTCTAAAGGGCTGGCCGTGTTGTTGGAGGTGCTTGGGCTGCAAAGCTGTGCTGTGCTTACCATGCTGCAGCGCACAATCAGAATTAGAAACCATTATAACTGTAACGACTGAAATTGCAGTGTTGTGCATTTAGCCCTTTTGAAGTCTGGATGATGCATTTGCATATTAATATCTGAGAACAATTACCTCATGTCTCCTAAGGGAAGTGGTTAAGGCCTCATCCCTGAGCACCAGTAGGTCCTGATTTTCAGAGGTACTGAGCAATCACCTATCCCATGAAAAACAAGATGGAAAACAAGCTGCAGATAACAATCTGATACCAGCAAAGGGATAAGATAGGTATGACCTATTATGGTTTTTTCCATCTAAAAATGTTATGATTTGTCTGTATGCATTCACCTGATATACTAGTTAAAATAAGTTAAAAAAATACTGTGTGATCAACCCACATGGCTCTGTTCCTCAGTCAGTTTCCACACCTTCACTCCATAGCCCATATAAAGAGCTTGGTTGAAGAAAAAAAAATCCAAAGAAACCACAAGTGAAGTGGATCATCACAACGCTACAAAGGTTTGGTTACAGACAATTAATTTATCTGGGCTAGATTATTCCCTGGGCTTAAAAATCTGCCCAAAGGAGTGAGGTAGAATAAAGAATCTCCCACCTAATTCTGAGCAGCGACCACATGTTTGGGTTCAGGTGTGATGCCTGGGTCAGACATCTGTTCTGCACACACCTTCCCAAGAGCAATGATGCAGGAGTCAGGTGGAGCCACAGTGATACTCCTCTGGCTCAGACAGTGGAAAAAGAGAGATGGGAGATATGGGAATTGTTCTGTGAGGAGTAAAAGATGCTACTTGCTTTCATGAAAAGTCAGGAAAGAAAATACAACTCTCACAGAATACATCTGAGGGTGTTTTTTTAAGCAAGAGAGCTACAAGTATCCTTTCAATCTAGCCCTACATAAGGAGCTCAAGGTAGTAAGAGGTCTATGATCCAAATGTTTGGTTAGCAGAAAGTGAACCTCTTTATAGCTAGGAAGTCTGAGATACTGCAGTAACAGTGTCCATCCTCCTGTGCCTACCACGTTCTGGTGAAAAATCAAGCAAGTGATGGATGCCTTGCAATGGAAAGGGATTCCATTGAAAGGGTTAAAGTTTCACTATTTTGAGATGTTCTTGAGTATGTGATTTTCTATCTACCAAATGCAATAAAGCATAAATCATTAATAAGACCTGGATAATTACCTGTAAGAGAAAAAGTACCCATGTGATCATACATGACCGGTTTCCCAGAAAAGGCCAATTATCTTAACTATGAAGTCCAAACTTGTTTTTATCATTCCAGCATATGTCCTTCTCATTTTCTCATTGATGTTGTCTGACTTTTTCTCCAGCTGTTTTCTTAAGATAGTGGAACTGGAGGCTTCATTCTTCTTTCCTTTAGTGTAATTGCAAATGTGTTTCTCATAAATAGGTCCTGGGTTTGGTAAATGAGATAGTATATTCATACCTCTGGGGAGACTTGTTATGTGTGAGGGAATGTAAAATGGGCTGTGTTGGTTTTGATCACTTGAAGGGATCTTGCAGTGGATGGTATCAGCCATTCCAGATGGAGACTCTCCTGTTTATCACTATGCTGTCTTCTTTTCCTGACACAGATCTTTCTCAATGTCTCAAGTGATTGCAGCAGAAACACCATGTGCAGAAAGCTGACTTAGGACAAATGCATATGTGTGAGGTATGGCAGATCTAGCTGCAGCATCTAGTCTCACTGAATTATTTCTGAAGAGTGGTATGCCTGAAAAGGTTCTATACCTTGAAAATAAAATAGATCAATGCTTTTCTGTTTTATTATACACCTTTGTTTTCTGCCCTAATATGGAGAAAGCAATAGTTTGCCAAAGAGAACCAGTATAATGCACAGATGAGACGCCTTTGGAGTTGTTTGCTCGTAAAGCTTAAACTCCACTTTGGGCCCATCAGTTTTATGTCACCATGTAGAAATTGTAGCCTGTGTACTGAGTACCAGAGGCGCATAACATAGGTATTAAGTCTTGATACATGTAGCATGGTATGGAACAGGAAAATTGCTGCAAGTAAGTTTTTTCTTGATGTGTGTCCCACAGAAAAACAGAAAAGGAATGCTAATTCATCACAACTACTTTTTTTTTTCAGAATGCATCTTACGAATAAGTAAAAGCAACCATGACTTACAACTTCTAAAGTTTTAACATTATTTGTTTAATTGTCTTGAAAGCTTTTTACAAAATACATTAAAATGTAAAAAAAAGGTTGGTTTTTTTTTCCATTTGGAATAAATTTGTTATCTTTGTTATCATAGAATGGTTTGAGTTGGAAGGGACCTTAAAGCTCACCCAGTCCAACCCCTGCCATGGGCAGGGACACCTCCCACCAGACCAGGTTGCTCAAAGCCCTGTCCAACCTGGCCTTGAACACTGCCAGGGAGGGGGCATCCACAGCTTCCCTGGGCAACCTGTGCCAGTCTCTCACCACCCTCACAGTAAAGAATTTCTTCCTAAAATCCAGTCTAAATCTATCCTCTTCCAGTTTAAAACCATCCCCCCTCATACCTGCCCTTGTAAAAAGTCCCACCCCAGCTCTCCCATAGGGCCCCTTCAGGAACTGGAAGGCTACAATAGGTCTCTCTGGAGCCTTCTCTTCTCCAGGCCAAACAGCCCCAACTCTCTCAGCCAGTCCTCACAGGGGAGGTGCTCCAGCCCTCTGATCATCTTCGTGGTCTTCTCTGGACCCGCTCCAACAGCTCAATGTCCTTCTTACACTGGGGCCCCCAGAACTGGGCGTAGTACTCCAGGTGGAGTCTCATGAGAGCAGAGCAGAGGGGCAGAATCCCCTCCCTCGCCCTGCTGGCCACACTTCTTTTGATGCAGCCCAGGGTGTGGTTGGCCTTCTGGGCTGCAAGTATACACTGTTGGCTCATGTTGAGGTTTTCATTGACCAACACCTCCAAGTCCTTTTTCTGGGGACTGCTCTCCAGCCATTCTCCGCCTGTATTTGTGCTTGGGATTGCCCCTACCCAGGTGCAGGAAGTTTCACATCAGCTGGCCTTTTTGAAAACCATTCAAAATTGCTTAGGAAAGTGTCTCTGGCAATCTCTGGGTTGTTAACAATTGTGTTCAAAAAAGAAAAGCAGAGATCAGATAAACAGAAAAATATAAATACAGAAACTATACTTTAAAGGGGCGTAGTAAGGAGAAGACAATCAAGGCAAATATAGGTCAGGAAGTGTAACTTCAGCTTCTTCAAATTTCTACAAATAATCAGTCTATTTGCAAAACACCTACAAAAGCCACAATGGATTTCCAAGCACCATGTCAACCAATTGTATTCTGTGAAAGCATGAGAGGCTGAGATTTCTTTAGGAACAGGAGAGAAAGTGTTCTAGGCTTTTGACATAATACTATTTAATAGGATATTTACATGAGGTCTTGATGGAATTACTCTAAACTGTGTTCAAACTGGTTGCAAAATTGTACCTCAAGAGGGGTTATTAGTGATTCACAGTCAAACTGAGTTGGATTTAATGTGGCTCCACTGTGATCTGTCATGGGCCAAGTGCTATTCAACATTTTCCTTAATGATTTTGCTCATGAAAAAAGAGACTCTGTCATGGGCCAAGTGCTATTCAACATTTTTGTTAATGGTTTTGCTCATGAAAAAAGAGAGTAAATTCACAGTTTGTAGGACGTGCCACCTGGGAGATGCAGTAAGCCCTTAGAAAGAAAGGTTGAAAACTCAAAACAATGATGACACATTACAGAAGTGATCCGACATAAGTAAAAGATCATTCCAGACAGATAAAAGCAAGATGAGTGGCTCAGTATGTTGCACAAATATACAACAGTTGCATAAATATGAGATGGTAAATGAGTTATTGGAAGGTTGTTTTGCAGAAAAAAGGAACGTAACATTACAATTGATCATAGGTTAAACATGATATGGCGGTGCCGTGCTGTTGTGAAAAAGTAGATGAGAACATATAAACAGGAGTGACAACTGTGCAATAACAGCACTGCCTTTCCGTCCTACTCAGCAGCAGTGAGTCTAGCTTTAGCTACAATAGCATGTCCAGCTTGGACACTGTACTTAAAAAAACCCCAATCCTCCCCCAAGCAAACAAACAAAATAAACCCAAAACAACAAAACAAACAAAAAACCCAAACAAAACCAGGAGCCTGTTAGTGTAGCAAGAAGGGCTAGAGATCTGGTAGACATGTTTTATGAGGAAAGATTAGAAAAGGAAGGTTACTATGCAGAAAGATGACAACAGTCTTCAAACACGTAAAAAGCTACCAGAAAGGAGATAAATATTTCCTCATTTCCAGTGAAACAAAATGAGAAATAACAAGCTTAAACTATAGCAAATGAAATTCAGGTTAGATGCACACAAGAAATTTGTGATGGTACGGATAGGAATCCCAGCAGTAGACAGGTTAGACCAGCATCTTCAGGGAATTACATCAGTGCAACTGATCATTCCACTGGGTGAGGGATGGACTGGCACGATCGTAGACCTCTTCCAGCTTACCTTTTTATCGCTCTATAGTATGTCTTCGCAAGCCATGTAGGTTTTGATGAAATAAGAATGTCTTTATGGAAATGTTTTATTTTTTCAAAAGTATTTTTTCAAAATCTTCTGGCCAAGCTGCGTCCATTGACAGTTTGTAAAGTTTTCTTTTGCTAGGGTTTCACTGTTGTAATTGGTCACCTGTTTCTACATTCTGCAAGAAATTATAGGTTTTTCTGGGACAGAACAGTGGCATATGGATAAACTATTTAAATTAGAATATGTGCAAAATTCAAACTCACTGCAGAGGAGAGAACAAATAACCTTGGCTTACTCCAAGTTGTGTGTGAACATCACCTATCTAACCTGTTAGGTGGTTGTTTA
>NW_010206479.1:7329-26225 GCF_000695765.1 Mesitornis unicolor | reverse complement strand
TCTTTCCCTGCAGGTGAGCGATAAAGCAAGTTCAAGTTTTAAAAGGAATTAAGATAGGTTGTTGATATCATTAGATTGTGTGAAGTGTTAACCTACATTGGTCATTATTTCCACACTGGTGGCATCATGTACTGCATATAAGTGCTCTTCTGTCTACAAAACGATAAGACACAAATTTTCCTGTATGCATATAACACTTATATAGCCCATTCTGGTGTATTATCTTAAAACATCTTTTAATCCTGTCCCCAGAATACTGCTTTCAGAAACAGAAGTACAATTATCCTCTTTTTACACACCATTTATACAAAGAAAATAAAGTCAAGATTTATTTGGAGGTTTTGAGATGCTTATGTACCTGTGTAGAATCAAGCTGAAGCAACTGCCTCAAAGTCATAGATACAGAGAGATCCTGAATGCAAATGCATCTGCCAGATACAGGCAGCTTCACTGAGCTGGCATTGTTCTCTCATTTAGCTGTCATGAAGCACTAAACTGCCTAGGGAGGCACTCTCATTTCTAGTGAAATGCTTTAGTTTTTGTTGAAAGAGTTAAATAAATAAGGTATAATTATGTTTGTTTATTTGTTTAAAACAAAAATTCATATGGAAACTTTCTAGTCTATGCAAAATGGACTGTGGTAAATGAATAGAGCAAGATTTTAGCAAAATAATTTTAAAAATGTCAAAACCTGAAAAATGGTAAGTAGCATAGACATTTCTGGTTTGACACAAAAGCCCATCCATCCAGTTAGTCAGCCAACTCCAGTTAGTCAGCCTGTCAAGTTGGCTTTTTTCTTCATGGAAAAGTAAGACTTTTAGCCAATCCCGTTTTTCTTGTTGACCAGTGGGAGACAAAGGAGTCCCAGTGGAAGGTAGATACGTGGAAGAAACAGTTTGAAAAGAAACAGAATGGATTAAAGGAGTTAATGCTATTTTTTTCCTTTCACATACCATGTGTAGATCATCTCCTTCGCAACACTTTAATTCTCTGGTTTTGTTCTCTAGTTTCAGTCTCAGTTGAAATCTCAGTAAGTAGTCAAAGAGAAAAAAAGCTGAGAAAAAATCTCACCCACCACTGAACCTCCATATCACTATCTACAAAGCAATAAGAAAAGGAGACCATCCAGATATACAGCTGATGCAAAGAAAGTGCATTAGCAACAATCCTCTAAACTGATAATGCTTGATATTTAGGAAGGTAGTTACAAAAAGCTGGCTGCAACCAGCTAAGACTTATCGTCTGAGGATCATCTGTAGTCAGTGAAAGCTTTGTGTTTGCATTTGGGTTTGGGACATGCAGGATATGTGATGCTTGTGTTCGGAGGGTCAGCAGACAAACTCATCACAGCTAAGTAAGTGGCACACTCCGCATAGCGCTCCAGGAGGAGTTAAAAAACCTATGCAAAACATAAGCTAGCTCTCGTGTCAGACCAGATCACTTCGAAGCAACGATAAAGAAGTGCTAACAGCTAATTTACTTAGTACTACTAAGTTAGTCCTACTGCTTAGGACTAACCTCTCTCTACCTTGGTGTTTGGAGAATTTCAGAGCAAAATCAAAGGAGAGAGGATGACCCAAGAGTTAACAAGAAGGAAACATCTTACTGAACTTGCCAGACCACAGCAAAAATAATTTTTGATATTTAGAATGACTTGGCACCTGGTACTGTCATCAGGTACATGAAATTATGTGGGATTTGGGTGTGTCAGGAAGCAAGGACTGAGCCTCATGCTCCTATCTTCTAACTTGCTCTCCTCCTGATGCCTAGTAGGAACTGGGATAAGCCTAATCAGACCAAACAAAAGATGTAGAGATTACACTGCACCATTAGTATGCATTAATGAGATGACTGAAGAAGATCTCTCACATAAAACAGCTTCATTTCCATGATTAAATTATTTACTACTTTATTAAGTCTACTTGAATCAGCATTTCATCCAGGGAAATTAAACGTATGTGGAAGAAGAGTTGACATCTTGTTCATAAGCTATTCTAGGGATGTGGATTGAAATACACAAGCCTGCAGAGTTAGATATGAATGAAACAGAGCAGAAAAGCCATTTACATAGCTTACTCTTACAAAAAGTTTTACACAAATCCTGAAAGGTAAATGAAAAGTATTTTTTAAAATGTAAAGAAAACAGAGCAATTATCAAATATAATTTCTCTGTGTAGCTTATGAATACCCCTGTCCTCCACCGCTCCAAACCAGAAGCAGTCATCATAATTGGGCATTAAATATTCTATTTCTAGAAACTACTAAGGTGAAATTTTGCTTATGATATCTGCATAGATTTCTTTATTTTAAGGTTAGCTCCTGCCTCACCCTTCCTCAACCGCAGGAGGAGGGCTGGAGAGATGGTGCTGAGATGGGGTCCTGTTAGGTGCCACATTTGTGGACTAGGGATGATGGCACTGCACCGGCATCATCCAGCAAGAAGTTTTAGTCATTCCTAAGATGGGCTTTGCAGTTGACTGCTGCAGATGACAGACTCCTTAGCGCAATTACTCACTGCTATCCAATACAAGTAATGTTTCCAATTTGTAATGAAACCATATTTTTATCTTGATTGTCTGGAAACAGGGCAATTTGTTAACCATGAGCCTCTTGTCATACCAAACAGTTCAGCTGTGTTTTGAGAGCTTTGTAAATTCACTGTGGCACAAAAACTGGAAACATCTCTTGATTAGTTTTCCCTTGCATTTACAGGGTAATCACCTGAAATCTAAGACAGTATGTAACCTTTCAGCACAGATTTTGGTTGAATTGACAGTGAAATGAAGATGTCAGGAAAAACAGTAAGTTGCATTTCAGGTTGGTTATGGGAGAAAGCTTCACAAACAGCTATTTGCATCTATATGAAGTGCTTCAGATTAATATTCATTTAATTATGAACTGATAACATTTACTTTACTGTTGTAAAATGTAGTTGTATAGGCCCAGTGCAACCCTCACAACTGCCTGAGAAACTTTAAACCCTTCCCTGAAACTAATACAATTTGATACTTGAACTTAAAGAAAACACCCTGAAATGAGCCTAATAGTTGTGATCTGAACACTTCTTGGTCGTAATCACAGCATCCATTACTCATTGAGCCTTGCTTGGCAGAGAACAGCGTATTTTGCCGAAGGCAGATCTACGTGTTTGCACATTTGCACAGGGAAGGACAGAGGCTCTCCCGGGCCATGCAGGCAAAGCCAGGGCAAGGATGTTTCTGTTAATCTGATATGTTTCTGTTCATTGTATGGAAGAGTAAATCCTAAACAAAAAACCTGGCAGATGGGGGAAATTTATAAAGTAGTTTAAACTAGCAGTGGAAGAACTTTATAAATAAATGCAAGTGATAAAGCATTTGAGAGGTTTTCACAAAAAAAGTCAGCAAGCCACTATGTTTAAAATGCCAGAAGGAAAAGATTTGGCAAAGTGAGCGCAGGTCACTGAGGAGCTGGCCAGGAATAATACATCTATCTCTCTGGCCTTTTGGATTCCTGTGAACAAAATCCCAGCAGTGAGTGAATGCCGGATGGAGGCTGGGTATACTTGGAGGTCCCATGGCATTTGCTGCAGGGTATGTTTAGGTCACACAGGCTTGTCCCTCTCCCGCAATTCTTGTTCAGCAATGCTACCATCACTTTTGAATCAGGTAGCCAAAAATAGATGGATTTTTTTCCCTGAGGTGACTTAGTTTCTCTTGGTTTACAGGCTGTTGTAATGCACGCTCTCAGCTGTGACAAGGCACAGCTTTGTGCAGAAGGTGTAGCTGATGCCTTTGCCTTCTTGGTCTCTCATCTTCAGACTCTGCGTTTCCTTCCACATAAGCTGAAAAATGTTTGCCTGCTCTATTGGTTAGTGGCCTGTAACCCAGTGATACCTTGAAATGTTGGTGCCTAAACCAAGCACTGGGAGGTAAACCTTTGTCCCTTAGTAACTGTCCCCTCTAGGTTTTGTATATAAAAATGTAATTTTCTTTGTTTTTGTCATTGTCTTGTGTCTTTATATTAGACATGATGATGCTAGAGCAACCTTAATGAAGAGATGGTGAAGTTGCAAAAGGATTCAGTTTATCTGATTGTATGTGTTTTCCCTTGCTGTTCTTTAGAAAATAAATATATGTGATTTGCAATATTTGCAAGAGCCCATCAATATATATAGCAGCAAGAGATCATACTCAATCTCAGATGAAGCCATCATCCTCGGTTACTGTGCAGACAACATTTTCAGCCCATTTATTCAGTTGGTCAATGGTCAATTCAATGGTCTTTTTAACATTTCCTATTTATGGTCTCTATTTTATTTACTCTAAGTCACAATGCCTTAATGTAAATTCAAGCCATAGCATATACGAGATAGCTCAATCATAAATCATACTAACCATGGCCTTCATGCACTTCTTCTTTAATGAAATAACAAAACGTCCATTACCCATCCTTTAAAACAAGACTTGAGAAAATAAATAATTTTGGTTACTGCATAAAACATACCAGTTCAGAGAGACTAGGTCTTTGCCCATCACAAATGCAATAAAGGTTTAGAAACTCTTCCTTTTAAAAATATTTGCATTCACCTTTTGTATTATCTGGCTCCAGTCATGATTGAAAGAGAAGACACGGTGGGGAAAATCACTCCTGCAGTATGACTTTCAAACTCTCCATAGTCAGGTGCACTGAAAGGCTCTTTTTGCATGATTTCCATGAGTCTCACTGAAGGAGGTTTGGAATGGTGTCTAAAATAGAATATTTCTGAACTAAACAAAACCTTGGCTCTACTGTAAGCAACTCATAGCATGAGTTAAGCAGCATGTGCTTCCTCATTTATCTTCAATTTAGCACTTCACTCCTTGCACAGCTTTTCCAATCACCATGTGCTTCACACACCAGTCGAGGATTTATCTTATTTTTTTAAATGTGTCAATGGTGAGTTATGATATTTGGACTCTAGCCTTGGAAGTCAATGCTTTTCCTTCCATCCCTCCTCCCTCTAGGCCCTGCAATGGAGGTATGAAACAGAATGCAAACCGTGAAGACGGGGCTCTAGGGAACATAACTCAAACCCTGTGATTTCCATCAAAGAGAAGTCCAGCCCAGAACAGACTGCACTATGTTATGCAGTGCGGTCAGGCTCCTCTGCAACATGCACCCCATACATCTCCCCCAGAACTGATCAGAGAAAATGAGCAAGGAACCTGGTGATGCCAGTAAGAGCTGTGTTTTCACGAAAAGCATCATGATGCGCTGAGGCTCCCCCTGTGTCAGAGCCGGCAGGTTTAGCTTGGATGCAACTCAGAGCAGGGTGCAGCACTGGGGTGCCCTGGGTCATTGCGAGCAGCCAGGCTGGGTGCTGGAAGCAAGCTAGCCACAAAATTAGCACAAAATCTGCTGAACTGCCTGTGCACGGTGCCTGGTGCAGCTCAAACACACCCCAGGTGGTTTTATACTTGTTGCCCAGGGTTGCTGTAGCTCCATAATTAGCAGGGTTCATCTCTTGCATCATTAGGTAGATTGCTGCTCTAAAAGTGATGTTGTTTCTGATTTTTGGACTGGCTTACACTCTTTCGTGTTCCCTGCATTCTGACAGACAAATGATCCATCTGATCAGATCTTTTGTCCCTGTAATGGACAATTACTCCTCTAACATTTCGATGTAGACAACCCATGTCATAACAGAATAAGTCAACTGGGCATGCAGATGCACCTGAGGTAGCTTTTATTTAGCTTGCTCAGGTACTAGTGGCATTTGAACTGGATTGTGTAGCCATCAGCCACACATTTCCCTGTCTGGGAAATGTGGTAAAATCCCAGACAATTAGCCCACATAGCACTCTGTCCAAACACAGCTAGACCTGCAAGCTCCATGTGAAAGCAGCTGGGGTCCATCTCCACTGTACTGCCTGCTGTATGCCCTTGGGATGCACCTCCAGTGTCCTTGGTGCTCCTGGTGCTGACACCCAAGGCAGGGAAGTGAGGGATGGCTGTGGTGCTGGTGAGCCACTTCTCTTTAACTCCAATGGCCAGAACTCAGCCCTACCATCTGTGACGGCTCTCCAGCTTTTCCCTGTGGTGCATCCCACATTCTTCTTTAACATGTTTCTTCCTCATTAGAAGGGCCACATTAAACCACGGTAAGCCAGACTGCAGGCATTAAGCCTCTACCGGTTAACTGATTATCCATGTAGGTGCCACCCTTTTAGCTTCAGGCAGAGCTGGAGATAGAGGTCAAACCCCTGCTGAAAGTCTCCAAAGAGGCACTCCCAAGAAGTCAAGGTGCCACATGGTCCTTCTGCCTGGGGGAGAAGTTGGGCAAATCCTTTTGTGGCATTTCCGAGGGTTGTGTGCTCTGGTGAAAAAAGCACAGATCTTTAAACTCCAAGCTCCCAATATTTCAGCCTGAGGGGCTGGTCCCCAAGTCTGTTGCGTTAAGAGCACAGTGCAGAGGGAGAGTGGAGCTGCTGAGCCTAGTTCTGTATTAATGAAGACAGATGGAACCCTACATTTCTTCTCTGAACTGACTTTATCATATTGAAATCTGATGGGTCTGGTATAACTGTGGTAGCCCTGTGAGCATTGTTCTGCTGTTTGGTTTTGATAAAATGTGGTATTGTACTTGTTGTTCTTTAACTACGTCAAACCTTGCTTCATAGCTAATGCATGGCATTAGTCCATACCACAAGTTGTGCAACATTTTGCAGCAAAAATATTGATGCTTCTTGGGGATTAAGAGTGTTATTTCAGGGTGAGTTTAATGAAAAAAGGAAAGAGAAGTGGAGGAAGAATTTAGTGCAAAATAATTTTGGCAATTTGATTATAAGGAAAAACCCCTCTTTCTTTACCCATTCAAGCATTGTGCATTAATCTGTTCCTAGAAGCAAACTTCTTTTCTTTTAACTTTTCTTTTCAAGAAAGCTGAAGCAAAACAGTAATGACAAAAAAAAAAGAAAGACATTTTGGCTGGAAGCCCTTCAGAAAGCACATCTAACCAGGGCTAGATTAGAGAATGACAAGAAATTTTACAGTAGCCAGTCTCTCTCCCAGTGGGTACTTTCAGTAAAGTCTCAAGAATTGGGACAGTTCAAGCCAGCGTGAACTGTGCAGTGTTTCTCTCACCTGACCAAATTCCTGTGATTCTGCTAAAATTAATGGAGTGATAATGGAGGTGGATTTGGTCCATTCTGCACAGAGCTGGCACTTGGACTTAATCACTTTGGAAAGCTCTGGTGGGAACTCAATGCATATGTTCTCTATGGCTCTATCTGAGCTGCTAAATTAGACACTCCTTGCCTGATTGTTTATGCCATTACACTCCCACAGCATCCCTGGCACATGGTTTGACACTTTCTCAAGCAGTTCCCAAGTGTGTTTTAGCCGCTCTCCACTGTCAGCCCACATGGGGTGAGGGAGCCCAATGGCCCTGGGGACTGCAGAATTTAGCATGCCTGTAAAGTGGCAGGATCTGCAAACTGAGTGATCTTCACAGTCCCAGGGAAGCAGGGCTGACAAAACGAGCTGGCACTTGAGAGCCCCAAGCTGAAGGCTGCCTTTTTAGCTAAGCTCTCGGTGTGCTTGCATCAATGGGTTTTTGGCCTTTATGGCGAGAATGTAAAGTTCATTTTCCTTACCAAATGCAAAGGTCCTTCCTTCCCTAGTGGTGGTACCGAATACATTCTGCTCCTTGTACTTCCTAGTCAAGGAGGCCTGCACACTATAGAGGGCAAGGACCAATGCAGATGAAATGGTCCTGCTTACAGGAGAAATGCTGCCTCCATTTCTTTAAGTAGCAGCAAGATAATGCTCTCACATCCACCCTTTGGACTCTGATTCATGAACTCTACCCATTCATGCTGGACTGATCAAAGAGATTAGCAGCATGATGGGCTGCCACACCTGTCTGCCAGGGGTTATTGCCCTGCAACAGGGGTGACGACAAAGCAGATTATCAGCTTCTGACGCTTTCCAGGTCACAGGTTGGTAAACGCACATAAATTACTCCCTTGCTTTTGATTTGTATTACACTGCCTTGAAACGTGTCAGTGTGTTACAGAGATTCATGACCCCTCAGCTGCAGCTAAATAAAATTTGAAATTTTATTTCCAGCATAAATTCTTTGAGATTGATTCTGGCTTTTAAGTTTTGGGATTTTAAATTTTTTTCTACAAAGTCCAGCCACAGAAAACTGAGACTGGCTGTTGCTTCTTTGATACTAGCACTAATATTATTAACCGCAATGATCATAACAGCAATGAGTATCTACATGAACAAGACAATTACTTTATTAGATGCCACAAACACTTTTTATCATGCAATGCAAATGCTTATGTCATACAGCCTAAATGCCTTGACTCCAGCTAAAAACTGGACCATTGGCTTTCTTCCAGAGTATTTCAGAGTATCTGCAGAGTAGCTTCCAGGTCAGAGCATTGCATGTCAGTCCAGAGCTGGGCTGTCCAAATCGAGCAGGTCAAAGAGGGATGTTCCACACTTAGACAACAATTTATTCCAGCAAGATCACTCCATCTCACTCTAAAACCAACACTCATACATATTAGAGGGATCTCTACCCACCAGAGTTTGCATGTAGTGTTTTTGTTTATTAAATACCTGAGTCCTCAGGTCATCATTTGCATTGTGTATCTTCCTCTCTTGGGCTGACAGTGCTGCAGTATGAAAACAGTGAGGCTAATTGTTCTGCTATTACAAAGGGCTCTTGAAACAAAGCAGGTTTGGAAGACAATTCAGAGCAGGTGCTTAGTACACAGGAAGTTCAGTTGTCCGAGTAACAGATACGACACAAGGTTACCAGATCTGGTACTGGTTATATTAGTTTCTAGACTTTTTAAGCCTTCTTAAACAGAAGCAGCTTACACAATCTCCACGAGTATCTTCCATATCTAGTGCTACGTACATATAATTAATTTAGGTTTTGCATAACTATGCATGTTTTTCTGGAAGTAAGTCTGTCCTCACTTTACTGACACTGTTTTGCAGCTGTTAGTATCTTTAGAAACATGCATTCAAAACTGTGTTTAAGCACTGCAGATAAGTTGTGTTCAAAAGATGAAGGGATGAATTCCTGTAAAGTCCAGTATAAAACTTTTCTAGTCATGCATAAATACTTTTTTTTTGGTAGGATTTTGTAATCCATCCTACTGAATATAAAAGAGCAATACTGCTGTAGCAGAGCTTCATAGACTTCTTAAGTTTTTACAGAAAGGTTAGCCATGAAATTCCACAGAATTTCCAGGAGGAAAATTAGAATATATGTCTTTATTACAACTATTTCTCACCAGGCTGTAGTAAGAGAAACAAAAACTTTAGCTAGTGAAAGTAGAGAAAGCTGAACATCCCATTGCTGAGTCCTTGCAAAATCTGTTCTTTTCTTTTAGCTGCAACTGTTAACTGGTGGAAAAGAAAAGCAAGGCTGCAGTGGAATCAGATACAGAGCAACCATATGAAGAGCCACTTCATGTTTAAAAGTAACTTTTATATCCATTGGACACAGAGGATTTTTAAATATAATCTTTGATTTGTCCTAGGAAAATTTGTAGTTGCAATCAAAATGGAACAAATCTAATTATTCATTAAATACTGAAGCAAAACACCATAGAAAATAATTGTAGAAATCAATATAAAGGTGTTTTGGAGGGGTTTTTTTTGTGCTTACATACATAAAAAATATATTTTTCTTCTTCAATGAAATGTGAGTAACATAGGATGAAGGAAAACCTAACTATTATGTGACTAAACAGATCCTGCAAAAGTTGTGCCAAGATTTTATATGGAATATCCGTTTTTAAGATCTAGTGTTTTATTCGGATGGACACTCCAGGAAAATGACTTCCACAAAATACCTGAATAATTCAACTAAAAATGCACTGACAACTGTAGAAATTTGATAGTCAAGCAACATTATTTTATGATAATTACCTTTGATAGCAGTTTCTTGGTGTTTGCTTTTTTACTTTAGAGCAGGCTTGTAATAAAGCATGCTCATAATGGTATGACTTTTTATAAGTACATATATTTATATACTGTACCTCATCAATGTAAAACAAACCAAACCAAAACAAAACAAAACAAAACAACAAACCAAGACAAATAGTCTTACTTAGCAGCAGAATAGGTAGGGGAAGTTAAAAAAAAAGTAATTAACAAAAACCCCAAATCACCTGGAAATGAGCACTTACCTCTCTTCCTGCTGTGATGCTCAAATTATTAAGCAAGAATTACTTTTCACTTTTTTCATTAAGAGCTTTTTTTTTTTTACAATTATATATGTTTGATTCATTACTGAATTGTGAGCTGTAATTAGGGATTTCCTAGGTGCTATCTAATGACCTGGTACTTCCTAGTGTTGTAGTGGCTCTCACATTAACCCCCCCAACAATTATACACACTTGCAGTGCAGCCAGTGTTAGCAGCTAACTGATGGAGTAAATGAGCTGCAATTACTGCATGTGAAGAGTTAATTAAGAGTTGTTAATACACTCTACAGTCATCATTTAGTGTACTACTCAATTATATACCTGTGAAGAGGAGCTCTCAGCCCGATCAGAGAATAATCTTGTGGATTATTTATCTTTTTTAAAGGCCTGATAATTTAGCATTCCTTAGTTGAGAGAGTTGATTTCCATAAAAACACATGGTAGGAATTTGGTAGAAATGATAACTCATTGTGTAATGCCTTTGGAGTATTGCATCTATATTGCATATATTGGTGCCTACTTTCTAACTGCCTGTTAGGAATCATATGTATGTATGTATATATATATATATGTGCCTTATGTGAATGGGTGTATTTATTCATATTTTAAAGAATTTTTTTTTAGAAAGTAATTCAAATATTTATACTAGTTTTAGGAGCATCATAAAATTAGGTTTCTTAATAAACAGCTTGCTTTCTTTGTAGAGGTTATGAATCACATTTTCTGTTTCTTAACTACCTAGGAGTAGTTCACATAAAGCTGTCACACTGTATTAAATAGCTTAGTTTTGTTTTTTCTGTGTCAGTCCTCTGTATCTTTAATTACCTTTATTTAGCTGATATAAGTCACCCTAGAACACATGCTTTCCTAAGCAGCCCTATTTCTGCATGTATTCTGCAAAGACAAAACTGTGTCATAGTTACGGAAATCTTTTCTATACTTCTTAATCCTTTTATCTAGAAAGGTCTCAATTATTTCCCTACTTCATCATTTTTAGACATGTTTAAATGCACTGGTATTCTTGCTCGGTTGCCTTCTCATATAAGTATTCTTGTGAGAATATGTGATCTTTTCCAGCACTTTCACTACTGGAACAAATGGATATGGAGCCCAAAATGTGTTAATGAATTCTTTTCCTGTCTTTGCAGTTGGATCTGCACTCCTCCATGCCTAAAGAGTTTCAACTCAAAAAATGCCCCACACAGCCAGGTATCTAGCTGAGAGCATGGTACTCTATATTTAAGAAAGCAGCTCACTTAGGAGTGATTTGATAACTTCAAACATAAATGACATTACTGTTACAATAAAAGCCTGGAAAAGCCACTTGGCAATCTAACCTATTCAGTCAGGTAGTTGTAATGAAAAAGTGATGATGGTTTAAAGTTGTAGTAACAAGAAAAGCCAGTCGATGGCTGCTAAAAACACTCTCAGGCTAATGTGAATGTCACTTTCCATTTATTTTATCATAATCTATCTGTCACAGTAGACAGACAGATTTGCTATAATGGCTAGTGTCTGCAGATTAAATGTGATTAATTCTCCAAAATGAAAGGAGTGCATCTGTATGCAAAAAGTTAATTAGGCTTTAAAAATTGTCCTGCAAATCTCCAAAGGAAAAAGAGACCAAAAAACCCCAAAGATAAACTAGCCAGATTATCTCAGAATGGTAATTTAGTTAGATCCATCACTTCATATTCTCTCCTTTTTAATTTTTTTTAATGTTTTCACTTCTGTTCAAGGACTACAGCTGATTATCTGTACATGTACACGTGAATATAAACAAATGGCTGTAGCTGAGAAGATGAAGTCAGATGTCCTATATTTCTGACTCTGTAACAGGCTTGTGACCAAGGACAAGGTATTTCACATTTCTGTGTTTAGGACAAATTACATGTGAGAATTCAGGCAAGCTTTCTCTCTCACTTCTTCCCTGTCCCCTCAAGCTTTCATCTTGTTTTCAAAATTTTCTCTAGAAACTTCCAGCTTGTGAGTAATATGGCAAGATCTATAAAAACAATACCTACTGTGAAAATATCTGCTAAGGGATAGCTGCATAATGTCAAACACGTCAACAAGTCATTAGCACCCTAAGCTTCTGATGCATCACCTGACATCAGCGATGCCTGCAATCAGACTGGCAGAGGCTGCTGTTCTGGCTGGTCTTGCTTTTTCAAATTCCTCTTTGCATGTTCACTGCCAGCTGTACAAAACTGATACACCATTTTGATGAAACAAAGGAATTATTATTGGACAAGTTGCTGATAACAATATGTTGTTATTTGCATATCTAAATACTGGATTGTGAGTAAGCACTGTAGGCCTGAGAATGGATAGGTTTCTGTTAAAGTGACTCAGACTGTACCTTTGCCTAGTATGGGAGCTTTAGCGAATAATAATCACCAAGTATCCTCCCACTGTATGTACACAGAAAGGTAGGAGCCACCCTTCCCAGTCCAGGAAAGCCAATGTCACTCAGTATATACAGGAAAAAAACAAGCTTTTGCTCTAAAGAGATTTTTTCTCCTTGGTGTTCCACAAAAACATTAATAATTTTCATCACAGAAAGTTCCATGAAATTTTCACAGGAGTTTTTAACCAGATTTGGAGTTTCTGATAGACAAAATTGTTGAGACTTATGACCACACTTGAGTCCACTGCTTTGATTTTTCTAATGCAAACATGTCATCTTTTCTAGGGCTCAGACAATGCAGCTAACAAGATAATTTGTTTCCCAATCTGAATATATTACCCCTTCAATTGGGATCTAGTTCCAATATCCAATCCCTAACGTTCTGTGATTCTGTGATTCTGTGATTTTCTTTCTCTGCCCTGCCTATCTTACCTGCTTTTTATAGCATTTCCCCTCCAACTTTTAGTGATAAATATCAATGCCCCTTCCGGCTCCCCTCCTTCAGTTCCTGTTGTGCTTCTAACATTTGATCTATTTTGCTACCAAGTTGATAAAGCTGCTCACTTGCTCTGTGTATTGATTCCCTCCAAACTAAGGCACGCACGTGGAAGTCTGCATGGATAGAACAGCTCCAGGTACGCACCCTTTGAAGGGAAAATCCCAGGTAAAAATCAAAATGCCACAAACTCTTTATGACCTGTAGACCTGTTCCTTGAATAACAGGTGTTTCTGACACTGGAGCTTCAGGTGCTTTTTGCATTGCTTCAGGTTTTGGAGACAGTCCAAAGCTGCTCTTGGAAGACCCTGGTGAGTCAAAGTCATATTTTGCATGCAATAAGCCAGTGTGTCACTTGTCCATGGTCTCTCTGAACTCCATAATTTCCTGAAAAAACGTATACTTCCTTCCAAGTCCTCTGGTGGATGAAGAACTTTCTCAAGACATTACAGCTCTCCACCCACAGAAGGAATTAATTTAGACAGTGAGGCATGAGAGAAAACTCCCTTGCCCTGCATTTAGCTGAGAAGCAGGTACTCACTGTGCCATGTCTGGTCACAAACAGAGGAACACAAGCCCTGTGGCCCCATCATGCCCACACCACTTCCAGGCTGTGGGATGGGACACGATGGTGATATGCAGGGGGCAGCAAGTTTCACCCTGGTGTGAATTTGTATGTGAGTAGCAGCATCTGTAATTGGATTTGAGGGCTCAGAAGCTCCCTGACTCCCAGTTTGTATGTGCATGCTTTACCTTCAGCAAAGCTGTCCAAGGAGTGATGTTATTAAGGAATCCTAGGACAGTGAGTGTTGTGTTCATGGTGATGAATTGCAAGTCATGGAGATGACCCACCTAGGACTTTGTAGGAAGCACAAGCAGCAAGAAAGAAATGGATAAGTAAAGAATGAGAGAAAAGCAGCTCTATGGAAATACTCAAGTCAGTGACTGGACCTTCTCCCCAGTGTTTGTAATCCATGCAACACCTAGATCTTTCCACTGACAATCTCACTGTAAGAATGTTAATGTAAAAATTTGGCCTGGGTTGTTGTACTGTGTGAGATGATTCCTGCCCTTGGTCTAAAAGCGCTATTCATCTTCTTGTGGTCTATTCAGCACTTCATCTTTCCAAATTGCCTTAGCAAGTTGCTAAATGAGCACTTTTACAGATAACCCTACAAAGAAATGAGAGGATTAGGCACTTGATGGACTGTCTAATTGCCATCCAACATTAATTTCGTAGATACTGGCTTTATAATAAAAACTAATAAGCTTGCAACAGCTTTAAAAAAGTAACCTAGAACAAAGTTCAAAGTTTAGTTCAAAGTTCTGTTCAAAGCAGTGCTGAATATTTTAACTTTGGATTTTCTTGGATTTAAAAAAAAACCTAGTTCTTAATAACAAAAATAGATCCTCAGGTGAGGTATACATTAGGCTGTGTCTTGGCAGAGGTGTATTTAGCTGTACAGTTACGATGCAGGATTTGGAAGAACCGGTGCAATCTGTGTAGTAGTGCCATTTTTAAGAGATAGTTGAGAGGAAGCTGCTGTGCTGTGGTGGTTGCAAAGCAAATGATAGTTCTGTCCAGTGGACAAATGCTTCAGGCTCCTCTGGTGTGTGTGCTGAATGCTAAAGTGTGCCGAGAGCCAAGCACTCCTGAACTCGCTTCTCTGCTGTGATCCGAAGCAGGACATTTTCATGGTGTCCTGCAGGTCCCTCTCTGCTAAGGCTGTAGGAACAACTGGAAACCTGAGTTTTCATAGCTCTGCAGAGGGCAATCCTACAGGCAGCAGCATGGTTGCACCCATCCTGTTCCCTGGTTTCTGGAGGATAGGGTATGAATGCTCTGACCCCGTCTGCAGGCAAGATTAAGTAGGTGATGATGCCCTCTAGTGATTTCCCAAAGAGAAAATAGGATGGTGCAAATAACAAGGCAATGTTTTTGATCTAGTATAAGACCTATGATGATAAAGATTTCAGGGTTTTGGTCTTTATTTTTTTCTGTCTGAATGCAATTACTGTAGCAGCATGTTAAATTGTTCAAAAATAAAAAAAACATTTGTGAAATATTTGGCTTGGTACAGTCTGGGTTTTATCTCTCAACCATTTTTGTTAGAGTTGTGCTCTTCTAGAGTAGGGTTTGCAGAATAGAAAATACACAGCTATACTAGCTCTCTTTAAATAAGGAAAAACTTTTTAATGATACAATGGCTATGTTTTCGTACAAAGCTGCTTAGTCATGGTATGACTGCTTCCCTGCCATGGGAATACTTGAAATTGCGGTTAAAAGAATTAGTAACTGATTCTATTCCTTACACTCACTTAGTGTATCTTGTTTAACTATTTGAGGTGTCTTCACAATTTCTTATTTTTTCACCATCTGAGTTGGGCGGAATTTGGATCAACCACTTTATAAGAAGAGTGTTATTTATGCAGATGGTGTTTTCTGAATGGAGAATATCAGAGAATCATAGAAAAGTTTGGGTTGGAAGTGGCCTTAAAACTCATCCAGTCCAACCCCTGCCATGGACAGGGACACCTCCACCAGACCAGGTTGCCCAAAGCCCTGTCCAACCTGGCCTTGAACACTGCCAGGGAGGGGGCATCCACAGCTTCCCTGGGCAACCTGTGCCAGTGGCCCTAGCAACATTCCCTGAGGAACTCCACTCATCACAGGTCTCCAGTTGGACATTGAGCCATTGACTGCAATCCTTTGAGTGTGACTATCTAGCAAGTTCCTTATCCACCAAGTAGTCCATCCACTGAATTCATGTCTCTCCAACATAGAAACCAGGATATTGTGTGGGACAGTTTTGAATGCTTTGCTCGAGTTCAAGAAGATGGTGTCTTTTGCTCTTCCCTTATCCACCAATGCTGTAACCTCATTGCAAAAGGCCACCAAATTTGTCAAGCACAATTCATCCCTAGTGAAGCCAGGTTAGTTGCCACCAATCACCAACTCGGTTTTCAGGTGCCTCAGCAGGCAGGAGAATCTGCTCCATGATCTTGCTAGGCGTAGAAGTAAGACTGACTCATCTGTAATTCCCTAGGTCTTCATTTCTTCCCTTTTTGAAAATGGGCATTATGTTTCCCCTTTTCCAGTCAGTGGGAACTTCCAGACTGTGATGACTTTTGAAATATGATGAAAAGTGGTCTTGCAACTTTGTCCGCCAGTTCTCTCAGGATCTGGGGATGGATCTCATCATGTCCTGTGGACTTGTGCACCTTCAGGTTCTTTAGATGGTCTCAAACCTGCTCTTCTCCTACAGTGGATGGATCTTCCTTCTCCCAGTCCCTGCCTTTGCCTTCTGTGATTTGGACAGTGTGGCTAAAGCCCTTGCCAGTGAAGACTGAGGCAAAAAAGTCATTTAGTACCTCAGCCTTCTTCATATCCTGCATGACCAGGTCTTCTGTCTCCTTCTGCAGAGGACCTACATCCTCCCTGGTCTTCTTTTATTACTGTTGTATCTGTAGAAGCTTTTCTTGTTACCCTTGATGTCCCTGGCCACATTTAGTTGTCTCTGGGCTTTAGTTTTCCTAACTTGATCCCTGGCTGCTCAGACAACTTCTTCATATTCATCCCAGGCAACCTATCCTTGCTTCCACCCTCTGCAGACTTTCTTTTTGCGTCTAAGTGTGTCCAGGAGCTCCTTGTTCATCCATGCAGGCCTCCTGGCATTTCCTCCTGAGTTCCTCTTTGTTGGAATGCAGTGTTCCTGAGCTTGGTGGAGGTGATCCTTGACTATTAGTCAGCTTTACCGGGCTACTTTTCCCTTCAGGGCTTTATCCCATGGTACTCTACCAAACAGGTCCCTGAAGAGGTCAAAGTCAGCTCTCCTGAAGTCCAGAATAGTGGAGCTTGCAGTGTTCCCTCCTCTCTGCCCTAAGGATCCTAAACTCCGCCATCTCATGGCTACTGCAGCCAAGTCTGCCCTTAAGCTTCACATTCCCCACCAGCCCCTGCTTGTTGGAGAGAATAAGGTTCGACAAAGCACCTTTTCTTCTTGGTTCCTCTACTACTTGGTGAAGGAAGTTGTCACTGATGCATTGACAATCACCAGGTTTTCATTCAAAGAAGCTCTGTTCCACTCATTCCTTCCCTTTGCTATGCCCTTAACCTTTCATAAACCCATCCATTCTGCAGAGGTGATCTTGTTTGCTCCTACACTCCCATGTCTGTGCAGCTTTTCTTGCTTCCTTCCCCCTCATGAATGAGCACTAGGATTTTTAAAGCACTGTTTCCATTCACTTACTACCTCTAAAAGAGCCTCTTCTGTGAAATCACTCACATGTACACATACCAGTTAAATATCATTCTTGGATTATCATCAGAGTTTTTCTGTTGCTCTTGGGAAGAGAGCTCATTGGCAGAAGGACCATTTATGTGTGTGTGTCTGTCCTTATTGTTGAAAATATGTCAATGTTAAATAAAAATATCCAGATCACCTGAAGTCCAAAAACTCTAGTAGTTTCCCTGGTTGTTTCACCATGGTTGTTCAAGGCCTTGCTTAGCCTCAGCCTGAAGTGAAGGAACAGGAGGGGAAATATATTCCCTTTGTGCTCAGAAAAGGAGCTACCACCCTACACTTTCAGCACCTCTTACTTGTTCCCAAAATGCATGAAAATGGCCAAACATATAGTAAACATAAATATTTAAACTTTTACCAAATCTGCATCCTCCTTGTTTGTTTCACTCCTTGTGTCTTCAAACACTTGGTTTGAAAGATCTCTAGGCGAGACTGACTTCCTGTTCCCTTTCCCTGGGAAGCAACACAGAGAAGTAACAAAGCAATAAATTGAAAAAAGTAGGGAAAAGAGAGACATGCAGTGGACTTCCAATTCAACCAAGTTCTTTGATTCTCCCAGAAGAGTCTGCTTCTGGGAAGCAGAGGCACCATGTCTGCAAGAGGTGGACAGTATGGAGGGAGATAAAAGAAGAGAGAAACAGAACAAAGAAAAGTGTGTTGCAAATAGGGCAGACAAAACCCAGGTACCCAAAAGATACCTGAGCGTTTTATCTTTGTTGTCTCATGCCAAGTCACCATCTGAAACAATCAGAGGGTATTAATTAGATTAGCAACAAGAATTCAGTGGGTGGAAATGTAGGACAATCTGCTTATATTATGCATGTCAACATGTATAACTTCTGTGCTAATTCAAGGTGTCTGTTTTGCTAGTCCTGGGTGTTCCTTCAAACACAGTAAAGTGTTCTGGGTGGAAACAGATGTACATAATTAGGAGCAACAACAATCTGTGTTTTACTACTTACAGATCTCAATTAGAGGAGCGTTAAAAATGTGCTAGACCCAGTACTAATAGGCCCTGTATGAACAGGGCATCATGCCTGCAGAGCCTCCCCTCTGGGAGGATGAAGTGAAGAGTGAAACACGGGGAGGTGTCTCTATGTGTTTGGTGTCTTCAAGTAAGACTGTCAACTATCAAAGCTAGTCTTATGCTTAGATCATACTTTTGTTTGGTGTAGGGGCTATCTCTTTGTTATGTACACAAATCCTTTAAAAGACTAAGGTCCTACCTTGTTGGTACTACTATAATTCGCTTTTTATTTGTTAGTAGCTTTTTGTGCACAGGTTATTTTTATATATAGATAATATTGCTGAAAAATAAAGTAAGTTTATGCAGTAATCAAGGAGGAGAAAGCAAGCCTCTGCTGATGAGTTTGAATGGGCAGGCATCTTTGGGACATGAGTTACACGAGCTGAGGACTTTATTATATGGTCTTACTGGCCTTTCTGTCAGCACTTGTGGACATCCATTCAGCAATTGCTCTGCCAAA
>NW_010206479.1:0-7298 GCF_000695765.1 Mesitornis unicolor | reverse complement strand
AAGAGCGTTCTTTAAGGATGTGCCTTGCCAGCAATAGAGAGCTTTTTTTCCACACACATGATTATTACAGAGGGTACAAGGGCAGAACCCTACACCTGTATGCCCACATGGGGTGAGAAGGATGAAGAAAGCTTTTTTCCTTGTCAGATGGGCTGAGGCAGAAGCAGTAAGGCTTTCCTAGATACAAGCTAAATAATGGAGAAGGGATTGATAACGATATTGGGGAATGCCTCACTGCTATGTCCCTTTTGCCAGGGGGAAGGGGGGGGAGAATTAATTAGTAATTACCTTCTATTAGGAGTTGTTGAGGGAGGTGTTATTTGTTTAACTTATCACAGTATAAGCGTTTACTGTGGACCTGGAAAATCTTATTTCTGAGTGCTCACAGTCCTTATGTGCAGATGTGGTGGGTCTTACTTTGTTTGGAGTTTTTTAGTATCAAGTAGTCATCTCTGAAAATCATGTCTTTAAAGTATCTCAGTGCATGTACTCAAATCGGAGGGCTTCCAAGTTTCCTGTTTTTTTCTTAGCTTTCTTTGGTTCCTGAATGTTGTGGTTTGATGGATCAAAATCAATCCTCAGGTTTTCTTAAAGACCACCCTACACTGCCTCAGTTAACTTTTAACTAAAAATGTTGTTTGCTGTAGTTCAAGTGGTCAGCTAAAAACCACTCCCAGACCTCAGGTAGGAACTACTGTTCTAAAATACCCAGCAGAAATACTGTTAAATCACCAGATACTGCAAAACAAAACTATAACCTCTGTTGTTCTTCTCATAAGGCTTATCAGAATTTCAGTCCCTGAGTTACCAGCACAGAATCAGGTCAGCTTCTTTTAATAAGGATCTTTCGTTTTTATTTTTCCTTATTTGGTCCTTTGAATGTTAGGAAAATAACTCTTTCTTTGCATCATATTGATTATTTAATTACCTACCAGTTCCTCACAATTGCATCTTTTCCGCTATTGTCTATACTGTGAATATTTTAACTTGCTTGCTTTTGGGGTCTTTGCTACTTCCTACACAGGGTAACTTCAATATCAGTTGTAACTTTCAGCATTTTTTGCTTTTGGATCTATGGTTACTTTTATCAGTTAAAGTTCCTTTGATTATTTCAGCCAAGTGCTGCATTCTGGCAAGGTAAGATAGTAAAGGAAATAAACTCAACATTTTGGAAGTTAAGAAAATTCCAGCTGTCCATATTATTTATATAATACTCTACTTTTCCAGTATACACTTCAAGTATCGACTAGTCTTCCAAATAGTTCTGTTTAACAACAACAGAAAAAAGGGGACTTCTTTTACTGTTTTTGCTCTGGCTTTAATGAAGGAGGAATACAAAATGATACAATGGTGCTTGCACTGGAGAGTTTATATTCTAACTCAGAGATAAGAAATGCCAGCGGGTCACAGAAGAAGAAAATCACAAGATGCCAGAAATGTAAACATTGTTTTCTTCAGTAGGCATTGCAGCTAAGGAAGATAAATTAAACTTTTGTGAATGAATGATTTTTATTATTATTTATGCTTTTTCTTCATGCTTTATCTGAAAAATCAGAATTGATAAGAGGAGCTTATCGCCTTTCCAAGGGAGTTGACTCTTGGGAATGAATGGCTCCTACATTTAGCAAATTATTCTTTGTCTATTGCTGATATATCACAGAAAAATTGAAAGGAATAGGTCTGTGCAGGAAGAACTGGGAGCAGAGTTTGTCTGCAAAACCTTCATGCCTGGTAAGGGTACGCAGAATGGCAAAGTCCTGTGCTGTACTTGCCTGACCGATAGTTGAAAAAAAATGCTTTCAATTATAAACTGAAAGGGGCAGAAGAAACACTGAGACAGTGATTCCTTTAATCCTACACTTTCAGTCACATGGTGGAACAGGACCACACTTTGAGGCAATCTGATTTCCTTTCCGTAGATTTAGGATTCTGCCACAGTTCCCTAATTGCTGTGGAATGTCGGTAATAACAAGCAGGACATTATCACTCCATCTGGATTGTACAGTACTAGAATAGTTTGCATTTCTTTAGTCTCATTTACCATGGGGAATTTAGACATAACCTGACTGGTGAACCTACATGACTAATACTCGCTTTTTATTCATTCAATTCAGTTGAATGTTGCTGATTTTTTTTTCCGTCATGCTGTACAGACTAGGAGAGCCTGAGATTGTAACATGGTCTTCAATTCCTTAAAGGTTTAACTGCTTTAACACCTAAACAAATCTTCATTCTCACTTTCAGTGTCTCAGGCATGCTATGAAGACATTCATAGTAGAAATTTTTTAATGGTAACGCAGAAAAAGTTTTCACAGGCTTTCAAAATATGTTGCATTTTTAAGAAGTATTTAAGAATTTGTATGAATACTGAGAACAGTGTTCGTACTGTTTTCATATTCCTGTCATACTGTTTTCATACACCTCTCATACTGTATTCATATTCCTGAGACCTGCTTTGTGAATAGTCTCATGGCTAGCATGCTTATTTGAGCAGCCAGTTCATAGTCCTACCATTCCTTCTAGAGTCCACTTCTGTAACACACAGAATTCACATGGTGCTTAGCTGGTGGTTTTGACTACACTGTAAGACAGAAAAAGATTTGCACCAAGGCTTATTTGAATCAAGTCAACTTTCAATGCTATAAAATTCACACAGATTTTTTTCTAAATACCACTTTCTTTTGAGGAAAATATAGTAGGATCTTTACAACCAAGTTCAGGATTTCAGGTTCTCAGAATTAATATCTGAGAAAGGTGTTGGCTTTTCCACTCCTTTGTCAGGTGGGGTTTACAATTTAAGTGAAAGTGTGTCGTGATGACTACTTTAAAATATATTATTTATATCTCCTTTTTTTTCCACTCATAATGGAGAAATACATGCAATACAACAATAGTCTGGATGGTGATTACCAGTGGCAGAGAAAGAACTGAATATATTCAAGACAACAGGACCGCGTATGTGGCTTGAACTCTCTCTGTGAAATCCCCTAACCATGTCAAGATGCAAGATATGAGAAGCAAAATGTCTCTCCCTTGCATGCAAGTATGTGAACAACTACATACCCTGTGTTTAGGAGAAGAACATTTCATAATTACACAGTTATTCTCTTTCCTGGTGATACAGTTGGGAGTACTTCCAATATATGCATTATAAAATATGACCCTGAAAATGTAAAATCAGACTCACAAAGAAGTAGCTTTTTGTCTGATTTAGCTGGTGAGAGCTTAGCACCCTGGAAGTGCCTAGATTTTGTATTCCCCTCTCCCCTCCTTATTATTCTGATGGATGTGTACTGAAATAGTCAGCTCATTTCCCAGTCTATCAACCATCTGCTGGCCCCTACTGACCTTGACTAGACTGGAATGTTTATTTAGCCATTTAGCTGTAGGAGATAATGTTAGTCCACGTTCTTGGCCCTACTTCATCAGTTCCCAGGCTAATGCATGTAGGCATGATGAACCTATCACAGCTGTGGTTTAATGGGTATAAACAATTAAGTAATTATAAATCAATGAGCTCTGTAATTCTGGTATTATAATAATTACATTTTAAAAGGCACTACTTAGTTACAACTCAAGGATTACTTACAGACAATAATTGTCAAACTGACTTCCTCCTGTTACACAGAGTTTTTGTATGAGCAGCGTGTTATATTTTAAAGAGAAAAGATTTTTTTTAATAAAAATGCAAATTTCTTAATGCATTTCAGTTAGAATAGTATAATTTCCTTCAGAGTTTTTTTCTTTTACTTAACCCACAGGAAAGGCAATAAAGTAACAGGAAAAAGAGTATGGCACATTCTATGTATGAAGTAATCCTATGAAGAAAGAATAGATGGGAAAAATTAGTACAATCATTTTACAGGATTATTCTGCACAGTATATTTCCCAGTGCTTTGTCTGGTCTAGTTTGCAAAGATGCAAATTATGTAGTTTTTATTGCATCCCTCAGGCGAGATTATTCCAGTCTAATAACACAGTTAGGAAATTTTACTGATGTTCAAACTGTTTTTCTTTACCTGACTTTACCCCATAGCTCCTAGTTGTAAACTCCTGCAGGCAATTTGGAATAGTTCCTCTCCTTCCTGGGTGTTCTGAGCCAAGAAATACACAAGTACTTATTTTAATTTTCCATCAAAGTCTATCTAAATGATGGACGTTTGGGCCTTGAAGAGCCTCCAAGTTTGAACGCAATCTCTGATCACTGCCCTGTGTCCACATGTATGTCTGTGCATGAACACACTCGTGTGCAGAGACGTGTACTCATGATATACTTACAGCAGGTGATGCCTACAAGGTTCTCACTGATCAGTGAAGCATCTTCTTGCAAATGGATTTCTTTTCTAGTTAGAGGAAATGTCACCTCCAAGACTGGTAGCCTTGAGGAAAGGTGAATTCATAGAATCAGCACATAGTAATAAAGATGGGAAGGGACCCCAGGAGGTCTCTGATCTGACCCCATTGCAGAGAAGGGTGAACTATGAATGTAGACCATGTCGTATAGGGCTTTGCCCAGTTGGGTCTTGAAAGCCTTGAAGGGCACATATACCCCAACCTTTCTTGGTGACTTGTTCAAACACTCCATTTTGTCATTGAAATATTTTTTCCTTTCTACCCAGTTAAAAACTAATCTTGTACTTTGTAATCTTCTGGGATTAACTTAAGTGTACACTTTTCAACAGAAACAGCAGCTGTAAGAGGTGGCAGCATGAAAACCGTCTCATGAGTTTTGAAAGCCAACACAGACCTCTCCAGTTTCAGGTCAGATGAGTGTTGCCAAGTTACCTCCCCTTTCTCGGTTTTGCTTTCCTGTCCACTGTTAATTTTTTTAAATTATAAGCCTGAAAAAAAAAAGGCCTTTGAAGTAACATCTTCAGAAAGCATGCTTAAAATAGGCTTATTTTAAAACACTTTGGAATTTAATCATATTATGAGAGCCACTTCATAAAATTTTGAAAAGTTCCTGCTGTTTCCTGAAATACCCAACATTACACGACCATTGCTAGTCACACCGTGCAGTCTTTCTGCATTACCCATATGAAAAGTGGAATCTTCCACAGGAAATTACCTTCTTCCTGATCGTGATGTCCACATCAGTACACTTCAGTGACATCTCCTAAGGGGATTCACTTTCAGACCCTGGTGGTACAACTAACTTTGTTGCCGTGACCCCATCCTTCATTTCTGCTCGTGCTTCTCTGTTTTCTCAGCATGCCTACTGCTGAACAGGCACTGAGCCTTTTCCAGCTCTATCTCAGTAGTGCAAACCTTCTCCCCTTTTTCATCTCCATTGGCCCTGGATAATTCAGTCACATACTCTTGCCTGTCCCTGAAATACATCAATGTATCTCACAGGTTTTGCAGACTTGATTGTCACCTTGGAATTGCACTCCTGCTGCCTGGAAGTGACAGTGATAAAGAGATTATAACTATCCTTTTTGCAACAGCAAATGTAGTGAACATTTATTTTACTAATTTTTTTTTAGATAACACTAGTCCTTACAGTCGTTTGAAGCCCCCTGCCTCTTCTTGCTCTCCTCTGTGTCACTTCCAGATGCCATGTTTGTTCAAGTGGGGTTCCCAGTCCTGGACTCGTATTCCAGCTAAAGTCTTACTAACACTGAAAACGGATACTTCACGTGTCTGTCAGGCTGTGCTCTGCTTTACACATCCAAGGGTGTTGTTAGCCTCTCTCATTTTTTTTGTTGTGGCAGCATAATGTTTACACAAGCACAGCCCACGCTTAGATAAATCCCCTGTCTCCATGTACTCAAAACTATTTTCTGGACAGTCATTTCCCATTCTGTTTCTGTACAGTTGAACACACCTGTGTAAGTGTATCATTTTCCACTTAATCCAGTTATTAAATTGTATTCTATTTTTCTTCCAGTTTCTTAATTCTTATTATTGATATCTACAACTGTCAGCACTGTTTTCTGAGGCTGTTCTCAGTATTTCATAAAGAAGGAAGGATTTAGTAAAATGTAGCTGCAGGATTCCAAAAGCCAACAGAACAATTTGATTAACACGTCAGATGAAATTCAGTCTTGTAAAAGTCACAGTAGTGGGGAAAATAAGCATTAGTTTAGGAAGGGATATGTGTGGAAAGGGAACAAATTGTAATGCCTGCATTGTAAGTAGGCACAATGGAAAAATGACATGTCCTTATGGTACGAAATTTTCAAAAACCAAGGATGAAGTATTTCATACAAAGGCTGCCTAGGAAGCCATTTTAAAACAAAAACAAAAACAACAAAATGAAACAGGTAAACAAATAAACTGCATTTGTTTTTCATTTAAGAAAAATCAGGTTTGCAATAAGATTATTTTGTAGAGAGCTACAGATACATATGCAACCCAAAATTATAACTGAGTGATGCTGTAATATCCTTTAGCAGAAATATTTCAAAGGGGACAGGCTTTTAAGAAAACTTGGCTTCTATTTAAGAACCAAAACATTTAGCACCATTCTTAGAGACTTTTTGCATGCATGGCTTTGAGCACTTCTGAAAATTTGCCTATAGAGGTGGATGCCAAGCCCTTGAAAAAGTTATCCTTAAGCTCTTTGGAAAACCTGGCTACCTTTTAGACAAATGACTGTTCTATGATCTCTTGCCCTTTGATATTCCAAAGCTTCACATTGCTATTTGATGAACGGCTTTTTGACAGATATTTATCAGTTTTTAGCTGGCTTAAAAAAAAAAAAAAAGTCAGGGTTGGGGGGGATGGGAATCTTGGATTTTGTAGACATGTAGCTAAACTTTATATTTACAACTGCTTGCTGGTTGCAAAGCAATCAATCAAGCTTCTCAGTCCCTTGAGAGGACCTGGAGCATACAGTTCAAGTGCAGGTTTGGAGAATCTTTGTCACACTCCAGTCCATAGCTACATCAAGGCTTCATGGTTTGACTAAAGTTACTGAGAAATGTTTGCACATATTTTTCCACCACCAAATGTGGGGAAAATACAGCAACTTTTATGCTCCTGCAGGGAATGATTAGGCAGTTTGGAAAGTATGTTACAGGTAAGTACCATAACTCATCCCACTGCAGAATAAATTGTTACTAAAAAAAGAAATAATAAGAGTATGTATACTTATATGTATCCAATATTTCACAAAAACCTTATTTTTAAATATCACAGACAATTGCTATGTTAATCTAAGCTTAGTGTAACACCAATTTACTAAGGTTTCTGAATTACATTTGTGTTGTTCAAGTATACATTTTGACACAATTCTTACTAGTGCTAATGTTAAACTGAGAGTTCTTTTCACAGAATCACAGAATCTCAGGAGT
>NW_010206478.1:8801-19530 GCF_000695765.1 Mesitornis unicolor | reverse complement strand
TAGAAAATCAGTTCTGTTGAGCTCAGACCAGAACGTGGGTGTAAAATGAGCAGGTTTTGGGAGTTCCCAGACCCTGAAGTGGTCCTCCCCTGGGAGGAGGCTTCTGCCCCATGGCACAGCTATGGATATCCATCACCGGTGCTGCCTCAGCAGCTCTGAGGGTTGCTTATGAGCTGACAAGGAAATTTAGGGTGAAATCCGTGCAGTTGGAAGAGAAAGAAAGCATCAAGAGCTGAACCCAAGGCTGGAGACAAAGGATGGAGGAGAGTTGTGAGAAATGTTGTGTATTTTGCGCTTGTCAGGATTTTGGGTGAAAGCTCAGCTGGAAATGACTTCACAATGTGACGTGCATGTGCTGTGTATTTTCCTTCATAGAAAAAGTGCGATCCTAAAGAGGTGAGGTATGATAGTTTAAAATTTTAATGAGATTTTAGCCATCCGTATTCCTAGTGTTAGGGGGGAGGCCTCATTAACAGTGATGAGGGGTATGCATGTATATCACTGTGTGATCCAGAATGGGTCTGAAAGGCCTACTATTTGGCAGTGGTTTGATAATTTTAATATAGCACTACTAAAACAATATGTCGGAAAAAATGTCCACACAGTTTTGGAGGGCCATTCGATAGAGACATTCAGCCACATTGATTGATTTCATTACTCAAGAAGGTAATAATTGTCTTCTCCATGCATCGATAAAGATCTCCCCCTCCTCAGTTTTTAAAGAGCAACGCTGTTTGCTAAAAATACTGGAATTTCCGTTTTACACAATGCAAAGAAAGAGAGGTTTAATGAAAAGAAGTGCACTGCATCTGAGATGTGCCCCAGGGCCACATTCACAAACCGAATGGCTACGATAGCTGGTCAAAATCTAAAATACCTTTTATTTGAGCAGCTGCCATGCAAGTTGATAAGAACAGTGATGCAAAGCCAAAAGTAATGCTGTATATTGAAGTGTAGCATCAGTATAGAGAGGGAGCTAGCAGTTCATTCATAAATAATGGTCTGTGAAGACAGGAATAACCAAAAAGACCAGATCTTGAGGCACAGCTTGAGAAAAAATTATTTAAAACCTTCATAGGGGATAGAGGAAGTAATGAGGGAGGAAGATGTTAACTCTGTGCAGGAGAAGTTTTGAATCAAGACGAAATTTGAGCTGAACCAGGATATTGCAGTTTTGAACCCAGAGGCAGGTCCTGCGAGCAGCGGTGGGTGATTCTAGAAAGTTCTGTGGTGACTTCCCAGAGCATTGAGGCAAAAACTCCTTGAAGCTCAAAGCGTAGATTGCCAAAATGGTTGGAGTTTCCGTGACTTCTCATGGAGGAGCAATGAGGACGGCCTTGACCGGTGGACCTTGAGCATGGTCAGGAGAAAGAGCCAGGTGTCATTTGTGGTTGTAACGTTGTAACGAAGTTAATTGCAGCAGCAATTAGGCTTTCAATAAGCAAAGGAGCTGGGCTCAAATTATTACAAAAACTCCTCAGTGATAAATTTTTCAATACAAACAACCCAGGCAACCCAAAAAATATGTTGTCCTGCTCTAGCTCGTGCAGATCAACTGGTGCGTTAATTAGCAGCGTTTTGATGTCTGATTCACCAGCAAAATTAAAATCCCTCAGCCACCAGAATGTACCAGAACGGCTGCTCGATGGAGGTCAAGACCAGCATCCTCCCAAACTTCATCCGCTCGTGAGCCGCGCACGTTTCGGGCCGCAGTTAAGTCCCGCAACACCAGGAATTCATTTCTAAGTGCTGATATTATCTCGGTATGGTCAAGTCAAACAAGCAGCTTAATTTTTCAAGTTTTCGAAGTCATAGCAGGTTGTTTGTTTAAAATGTAATTTTTAATTTTAATTTTTAATTAATTTTAATTTTTAATTTTTTTTGGTTGGTTTTGTAATTATTTATTTAATGTGATATATGTAGTTGCGTAGTTCTCACATAGCACCCGATCAGCTCATTTGCCTACATGAGCCTGTTTCCCTGAGGACTGTCCAGCTGCTCTGGGGCCGTGTTTCCCAAAAGCGTAGGTTTTTATGGAAAGATGAAGCTTGGAAGCGCACTTGTGGGATGATTTTGCACAAAGAATCCACATTCAGGAGAAAAAAAACCTGTAAAAATTAGAAAGTTTCTTCTTCTTCTTTTCTCTTTAGTAAGAGTGCCCTGTAAGTTATGAGTTGTGGCAACTGCATCCATTATTCTAACATCTGAAAACTCAACACAACAAATTGCACATTGGGATAGATGATCCCTTGCCATAGCACCCAGGCTTCACCTTCACAAGGAGTTCTTACAATTGGAAGAATTTTCCTCCTTTCCATTTTGCTCATATTAAATTGTCGTTTTAGGAAGGAAATGTCTTGCTCCCATTGATGGCTTGCATATAAATTCACTTCAGAGCAAGTATCTTTTAAATAAACTAAGTGAATAAAATACAGGAGCTGTTGCTTTGGAGTTCTCGGTTTTGTTTGCATCCAGCATTTTAGGAGAAAATAATTTAAAAAATGCGTTTTTGCATTGCTATAAATATACATTTTCATATTGCTACTGGTTTTGTCAGCAATGCTGCTTGTCCTCCCTTTTGTCAGGGAATTCCTGCCCTGCTGCATGTTTAACTGGGGCAGGTGCTGGTTAATCACCCCTGTGTTAACGAGCTAATCTCTTCAGCAGCTCCCGCCAGGCTCTGGGCAGGGTCCCCGACTTCCCCAGGGGTGCAGGCAGGGTCACCACCTTTGGGGACGATGTTTGATTCGCCTCCCTGCTGTTCGCCACGCCAACGTTAATGACCAACGCGGTGAATAACGACGCGATGGATAACAACGCTGCTGGGACCGAACCGCTCCGGAAACCCATGATCGGCGTCTCCGTTATCGCTTTTCCATATGGGAAGTGGAAAATCACTCTGAATGTGCAGAAGCAGATAAGTGCCCCGGTGCGGGGTGTTTTCCAGGGCTTGCTTACCGACAGTTTGGGCTCCCATCGCCAGATCTAATCGACTGGTAACAGTGTGCGGCATCACTGTGATTATTTGAGGAGTTATCTGCGAGCAGAGGATGCTATAGATGGCCCGTGACGTCGCTGCCACTTCGATTAGGGCTGCGCCGGGGCCGGGGCGCCGCGGCTGAGGATGCTCGGCGGGAGCGCGGCCGCGGGGACGGGTCCCACTGTGGGCAGTGGCGGGGATGGACCATGGCTGCCCATGGGGTGTGCACCCCCCTTTGGGTGGGATGGTCAAAAATCTGTGAAAAATCAGGATTTCAGGTTACGAATTATAGGTGGGGCTTACAAAACAAGTGCATTTAATTGATTACCTTCTGTATTTTCTGACAGCACCTGTAGGATGCTTTGGAGCCAGCGGAGCTCATGAAAATGAAGGAATAAATAAAGCCTTGTGAAATTCTAGGAGCCGCTCTATCGGTGTCTTTTAAAGCGGTTTTATTTTTAAGTGCAGAAAAAGTGGAGAACTGCGACCTATTGTACTACCCATAAATGAAAAGTAGGTACTAAATATTTTATTTTTCCCCACTGGTCTATTTATTCTTCTGCCTCGCTTTTCAATCTCCATGTAAAGTTTGTGCATGAGTGTGTGTGTACTTTCCCTCCGTGAGCACATACAGTATCTGTAACCGTGGGCTGGATTTAATAATTCAAAGTAATATGAAACCTTGCCAGTATGGAAATAGGCTTGTCATTGGCTGTATCTGCTAGCTAGATAGGGTGAGAAAAATCTCAGTTTTGGAAAAATAATCAAAGATTATCAGCTGCGCCCAGGAATTTTTGGAGCCTCGCGGAGAAGAGTCATCTCCTCTGCCCACACGCATTTAAACTTCCTCATTGACACACAAATATAATGCTTATATTAAAAGTATATCTGAATATTTTTGCGCTGTGCTCCCATCGCTTGTCTCGCTGTCTGCTTTTCATCAAGGCACCAGCAAAAAAAATTAGGCAAAAACAAAATGAGGCAAAAATGTTGTAGTAAGTAGTGGACAGAGTCAGAGCACTGGAACACTGAGAGCACAATAGTGTAGGAAAACCCCCCAAAAAAACCACAAAACCAGCAAAACCAGAGGGCACAAACCTGGGCTTGACTTCTTACCTCTATTTTTGCCAGCTGGAAATGGCTTTTGGGCATTTTGAGCCTTTAATGGCGTTGTGGAGCCATGGAAACCTCGGCGGCGCTCTTATCTTTAGCTCTCGTCGTGATGTCTGGTAAGAGATGCGTAACCTCTGCAGGAGCGTTGAGAGCTTTTTTCCTACCTAAAAGAAACAATATTTAAGGAATATCATGAAAGTTAGGGCACAGGAACACACCATATAGGTGTATTTATAAAAATATAAGTATATATACACACACACACTCTTATATGATGTGTTTATATATACATACATATATATATTTATATAGTGTGTATGTATACACTTACTAATGGGCATTGGATGCAGTTCCCTGCACATCACGGATAAAAGACATATTTAAGAACTGAGTAACTCACTCAGTTTTGAAATACCATGGCCAACGTATTCTGAAGTGAAAAAATTAAACCAGTTGAAAAACTTTGATCCAATTAGGACCCTCAAAATGACCCTCAAAACCCTCCCTTTGCCCTTTATGTTCCCTTTTTAAAAAAACAAACCAGAATCTTATATAAATATAGATATAGAGCATCATGATTGGAATTCCCAGCGGGGATTTTCTGTGGCACTTGAGAGCAAATGTGGCTGACACTTGTTCTGTGTTACCCTTGGGCTACTGTTTTGATCAGCGACCGAATGGATTTATTCCTGTCGGCACGAGGAATTTTCCACTCTTGTCCTAAGTAAATTTTACAACCCTTTCTCATGGGTAAATGAAGGATGGGTATATTTCTTGTATATTTTGACCAACTTTGGAAATTTTTTTAAAAATGAATATTTACCGGCGGATAGAAGAGCTGAAACCTGAAATCCCAGCCCCTCTTTCACAAAGCCACCCTGGGAAATGCGTCGCAATCCAGAGGCCTGATTTATTCTTAATATTTATTTTTCATGTGGATGGTAGACAGATGAAACTCTACACAGCAATGGTGTAATAATTGCTGTGAAGATGAAGAAGCTTAATTGTGATGAAGCAATTAGCAGTGGTTTCCTGATTGCTCTTACTCCTGTGAAGAGGAGGCGAGGACGACCGCGTCCCTTCTCTCAGTTCCGAGGGGTTTTCGGCTCCCGAGACCTTTTGCCCCGCTCTTGGGCACCAGAGAAAGTTGCTTTCAGTTTTTTTAGGAAGTGTATTGCGACCACGGCTTCCCAAGAAGGTTAAACATAAATTAGTCATACAGCCAACAACAGAGGGAGGAAAAGATAAGGCAGAGCGGTTGCCGTCCAAATTTCTGTGTTTTCAAACTGCTGGTGTTTAATTAGAAGAATAGTAATTTAAAAAAAAGAGCTGAATTCTTTTGCTCTTTAGAGTAATAATAATTATAATAATGATAATAATAAATGCTTTGGAAAACACTGCCATTTATAACCTCAAACATTAATGTGCAACGAGCTATGTAATGCTGCAGATCTGAGCGGTGTTTAAGACAACAAAGTGCTATTTGATAGCCTAGCCTTTCTGTGGAGCAGCTCTTCTTCCTGCCTTTGATGTGGGGATGGTTTATTTAATCAATTATTAATCAAAGTTATGGCATTCTTCTCATATATTTAGGTAAAAACTAAAAGATGCCTTTTCTTGCTTTCTTGTTTAAATAGAATGCGGAAATACTGGCTTTTGAACAGAAAAAAACCCCCAACGTATTGGAGAGCTTCCAGTTTCGAGCGTTTGAGCAGTATATTGTAAGAAAAAAAAGGGGAAAAAAAGACGTTTCTGAGTTGCGTGGCTCAGCCGAAGGCAGCAGCAGCAGCAGGTTAGTGCTAACCTGAACAAAGAGCAGGACAAATAATTTGATTAACGTCCTCCTCGCCCGGGCGCTGAACCCGCGGCGGAGCGGGGCGGCAGCCGGACACTCGGCGCGGAGCATCTCGAGCAGTTGGTAACATTTGGCAGCTTCACATAGGGAAAAATGACTGCTAGGGAAATCTCGGCTGCTGCTAATTAGCAGCAATGGACTGTGGGTAAGGACGGTACATTTTAATGTGAGAAGAATTTTACAATAACCACCACACTGAAAGAAATGGAAGGAAATGCTCCCCAGCTGACCCTTGTGGCAGTCTAAGCTGCATATTGCAATAATCCTGTAAATTACTATGCTTTTTTATACAGTAACTTGGAGTTAATTAGTAATTTAACATTCCTCTACGCTATTAAATGTCTTTCTTGCATTATATTATGTTGTTTCATGGTCTTACCTTAACACTAATGGGGTTTAGTTATATTTTCTCAAAACACTAACAGTAAAATAAAACCGAGCTGGAAAATTAATTAGTTCTCTTTTACCTTTGATTTACCTGTTAGTAACAATTAAGTGGCAATGTACGGTTTGGGAGCGGTACGAGGTTACGTGGAGATGAATGGACTCTGGGGATGTGCTGCCAGCGCAGGGGGAGGGAGGATGAAGGTGAGGAATGGGTGAAGAGCTGGGGACCACGCTGCAGGTACCGTGGGCTCTGGGTGAGCGGGGCTGGGGCAGGCAGGGAGTCATCCTGCATCCTGGCATCCCTACATCCCTGCATCCTGGCATCTTACGTCCCTGCATCCTGGCATCCCACATCCTTGTGTTCCTGCATCCCCATGTTCCTGCATCCTGGCATCCCTGTGTCCCTGCATCCTGTCATCCCACAAACTCCATGTCCCGGCATCCAAGTATCCCTGCATCCTGGCATCCCGCATCCCTGTGTCTCTGCATCCTGTCATCCCACAACCCCATGTCCCGGCATCCAAGCATCCCTGCATCCTGGCATCCTGCGTCCCTGTGTCCCTGCATCTTGGCATGCTGCATCCCTGTGTCCCTGCATCCTGGCATCCCAGCATCCTCACATCCCTGCGTTCCTGTATCCCCAGCATCCCTGCGTCCCCACATCCTGACATCCCATATTCCCATGTCCCTGCATCCTGACATCCTGGCATCCCTGCATCTTGGCATCCCTGTGTTCCTATATCCCCAGCATCCCTGCATCCCCATATCCCTGCATCCCCATACCTCTGCCATCTCTGTATCCCTACATCCTATATCCCTATATCCCTTGTGCCATTGATGCTGGCACCAAGTGATGGAGGCTGGCAGAATTTGGGGAAGCATCGCTGGGGGCCTGCAGGCTGGGGGAGGGTTTGTTGTGTCGAGCTGGAGCCTTGCACAATTTATTCCTTCTTCTGTGTCGTCTTTACAGCTGCAGGAATCTGTGAGCTAATTAGAGTAACCAACAATGATGAAACATGTGATGTGAGTGAAAGTTTAGGATATAATTATGTGGGGCATCAGGTGAAAGAGTCTCTCCTAGATTAATCCAGCACAAATTAAAAGTTGGAGTGCTTTTTTTCCCTCTCCCTTCTCACTCGACAGTCATCCTTTCACCTGCGATATTTGCTTCCTTTCACAGCCGTTGGAGCACCGGGGTTGCTGAAGATGGGTTTCTTGCCGGCTGTTCACAAAACTGAAGCATAGGGGGGGTTTTTGGGAGAGGTCAAGGTGCGCAGTGGAAGGGAGAGGGAAAGGCAGGGCTGAATCCAACACAAAACCCTTCCCAAAGACTTTGTCTCTGGGGGCCCCCCGCTAAAAGCAGCGCCGCTCCCATTTAAACCCCCATTCTTTGCGGCTGGATTTGAGCAGCCATAAAAAATTCATCCCTGCTTTAAGAGATTTCTGCTTTGCTGTCCTCCCCATTGTTAGACAAATTGAAGTGTGCGCTCTGAAGGAGTGCGGCGGTGAACTGCGAATTTATTTACTCATTCGGTTCTAATATTGAGAGAATCTGCTCTCCCCGTTCAAAGGGTAGAGCAACAATGCGAGTGACACCGGGTCAGCGGCACTTCACAGCTACCTGCGAGATAGAATTGTTCTCCTGGCAGATAGGAAGTGACTGAAACCTCTTTTTCTCATCAATGTCTATTATGATTGATGGCTCTATGGTCACACCGAATGTGCCCTTTTTAAATAATTCACAATGTCATCATCATAGTACTAGTTTATAACTAGCCTGTTATTTTTACCTTTGTTCATTCACTAACAGGAGATTCGATAAATTAAGTACTGTGGGTTTTTGGGAGCGTTGGAACTTATTGAAACATTAATTTGTCTTTATTTTTTTTTCTTTAATAAGGCAAAATCTTCCAGCACACAGTAGCAAAAAAAAAGCCACAAGCTTTGGGCATGATAATTCATTAAAAAAACAGCTTACCAAATGAAGATATTCTTCTCGATGGCATTAATTAAAATATAAAGAAAACATCAAAATAAAGCATTTACCTTCACTTAGCTGGGATTCGAGCTCATCCGTCATTCAGAGCGCATTGGGAATGTGTTTTAGGCATCGCAAATGCGTGTTGGAGGTTCAGGATGAGACCTGGTCATTAATTGATGCCGACTATCGCTCCTTGAGTGCTATAGTCCAAATAAAGGGTGCTCAGGTTGGATAGCTGAATTATTTTAGCAGCGGTTAAGGGATAAAATATTTAACCGTGTACTTTGCAGATCAGATTTTATTTGCTTAACTTTGAAACTGGGGCTTAGTAAGTCACATTAGGTGGTAGTCTGAGTATTTGTCGTCTCACTTAACTGTGGAAATGCTGCTAATAATTAATGGATGATAGGAATAATCAGTTAAATTTCTTTGCCAAGGCTTTGTAATTAGAAGGCTTTCAGCAATTTTTACATCGCTCCAATTATTTTTTTTGTTAAAAAGCTGTAAGTAAATTCCTAATTAACGCAAAATTTGTGGTTCCCTTCTCATCCCTCATCCCCTTGCCCTGTAGGACCTGTCCCAGAGCCTCCTGCCTGCTCTGCAGGGCATCTCCTAAAGGCACCAAACCACATTGGGGTGATCGCAGCAGATTCCTGAGCAGGAGGAAAAGGTCACGAGGAGCTTTCAATAGAGAGAAGCCTTTCCTACCAGGAGTGCTCCTATGGCTGATAGGGATGGAGAAGCCAGAGGATGCTGTAAGTACAAGAATAGCTGAGATCTGTAGAGATGCTCCTCTGGGCAAGGTTCCTCATCTTATGCTTGCTCATTGGATTGGGACCTCTCCAGGATGGCTTGGGAGTGAGCCTTTGGAGCACAAAAGAAGAGTCTTATCCTTATTGATGGTTTCTAGAATCAATGTGCTTGGTACTTTATGGCCTCAAGTTGTGCCAGAGGAGGGTGAGGTTGGATTTGGGGAGCAATTTCTTCCCCAGAGGGTTCTCAGGGACTGGCAGGGGCTGCCCAGGTCAGTGATGGAGTTCCCATCCCTGGAGGGGTTCACAAACCGTGTGGATGTGGCACTTGGGGACGTGGTTTATGGCCATGGTGGGGTTGGGTTGACGTTGGACTTGATCTTCCAACCTCAGTGACTCAGTGATTCTGTGAGTGCTGTGCACGAGGCAGGATGCTTTCAAACAGGAGCGGGAATTTTTGAGACTCTGCAGTTACAGTATGGCAAAATTTATATACTAAAGCAAACTCTACCCTTTTGGAAGGTCACCATCACTTTATCACTAAACATGTGATGGGGATACCCAATTTCACTGTCTCTTTTTGGCACGTCCAGAATATGCTCCCATCCCAAAGGATGCTGTGGATGGGGCTGAGCTCGGGCTTCCACTGCTGATGCAGGCCGAGCATGGAAGGGATAAACCCAAATTTGCTGGGGTTCTGAAGGAACTGGAAATCAAGTTTCTCATGGTGCATATGAGTTCTTTGATTTGCTGTTCAATTCTATTCAAGATATATGTCCAAAATATTTTAGTTTTACTTAACTTTTTATTTTTCCTATGGGTTTTGGTTTGGTTTTTTGGTTTTAGGTAATTTTTCTCTTTTTCTTTTCCCTTTTTTTCCATTTTTTTAATCCCCAATAAGAATCCAGTTGCATCTACACAGATTTAGATTTCTGAGATCTTCAGCGGTACCTCCAGGAGTGGAGGTGATGCTGCAGCGCTGCGGCTCCCTCCAGGACCCCGTGGTAGTAATTAATAAGAAGTCAAGTTCTCAACTAAGTGTGACGAATTGGAAAGCTGTGAATTTGGAGATAAGAGCAGAGGGTCACAGTTTATTTGTAACCGGGTTATCGAATCATAATAAGCACTTAGAGCAAAAAGCATCATAAAAGAAGATACCGAGGTACAAGAACCCTGGAGTAATTGGGTTTTCCCACACAAATAAGATCCACATAGCAAAAGAATTTCCCTTTGAAGAAACTGTTATAAATTTGGGGTCTACAGTTTCCATTAGCCCCTCATCGTTACGAGCCCATTGCAAACGCGATAAAATGCATAAAACATCCCCAACATTTGATATCATAATCCTATTTGGTTATATGTCCTAACGTTCCCCAATGTGACTATAAAAAATGACAAAATCGCGAGAGGGATAATGCAGCATTCAGTCTCTTTCATGAAGATATAAAAATGAGATTCTTTGTTCTTTTTAATATTTTTTTTATATTTTTCAGTATTTAATGATTGATTTTAAAAAATATTCAAATCCCAGTTTTGTGCACCGTAAGCTTAGGGAGTTAACAAAAAAAACCCCCATTCATTCACAGAGTTTAGTCTTCAAAGTTTCAGAATTTCTTCCTCCTGTTGGGAGATGAAGGCATTAAGGAATAAAAGTGCAAAAA
>NW_010206478.1:7813-8770 GCF_000695765.1 Mesitornis unicolor | reverse complement strand
GCGGTTTATTTTCTAGGGGAATAATAATGAAAGGTGAAGTGTTGACTCTGGCAGATAACTGTGATCAGCTTTAAAATATTGCTGCCTTCTTGGGCAAAAAATTTTGTTTAATTTTATTTTTCAGGTTTTCGACACTAAACATGACAAATACATTTTTGTTTCGGTGCATTCATTAAGAACGATTTCCAAGGTCACTTTGAGGGCACCAGCTTTGTTCCTGGGAAATTCCAGATGATGTTGAGGTTACCTGTGGGCAGCGGGGGTCATCCCGCCAGCTGGCGGGGACAGGTTGAGACATCGTCTCTGCCACCGCTCCGTGCTGGCGTCGTGTCAGGATTTCCCAGTATCTCTTTAATTTTGTGTGGTTTCATCCACATCCCCGCCCAGCCTGCCTTATCAAACTATTTCTGGAGCAGCTATGGGTACTTGTGATTTTTAATGTGGCGCTTGTGAAATGAGGGCTGGCGGAGAGGGGGTGTTTCCTGCGGCGGAGCGCTGAGCTCCTCCATGGAGACAGAGCAGATCCCTCGCTGGGGAGCTGTAAACTGCGTGGGGTGAAGCACTCCTGCTGCAGCAGCTCTGTGCAGAGCTGGGGCGAGTTTGCACAAGCAGCAAGAACATTTATCTTATTTATCTTATTTTATTTTATTATTTTAGTTTATTTTTTGTTATTTTTAAATTCTCCTTTATCTTCCTTTTCGCTTCCTCTTCTGTTCTTTTTTCTTTATTTTTATTTTTTAGTTCTTTTTCTTTTTTATCTTTTCTTTTTATTTTTTCCTTTTTTCAATTTTTTTCTTTTTTCTTTTCTCTCTTTTTTCTTTTCCCTTTTTCTTTTCCCTTTTTCTTTTCCCTTTTCCCTTTCTCTTTTATATTTTATCTTTTCTCTCTTTTCTTTTTTCTCTCTTTCCCCTCTCCTCTCTTTCCCCTCTCCTCTCCTCTCCGCTCCCCTCCTCCCTC
>NW_010206478.1:0-7776 GCF_000695765.1 Mesitornis unicolor | reverse complement strand
CCTCTCCTCTCCTCTCCTCTCCTCTCCTCTCCTTATGGGTGATAGGAAGGTGCAGACATCTGCCCAAGCCAGCGGTCAGGGCAGTGCCCAGGGCTGTCCAGGTGTGACAGACCAGCAGGAAAGGTTATTCCAAGTTGGGGAACTGGGGGAAGAGAGAAGGGATGGTTTTGCTTGGTAAAGCTGGGAAACCAGCAAATTTGTGAAGCAATCAGCTAAAATACATGGCAGACCTTTGGGTATTTTTAAAGCCATCACTGCCAAAGCCCCTTCAGCTCAGCATCACTTAGTGCCATGTGCAGCACCACTTGCCCGAGTCAGCCCTGTGATAACGTTTGCAATGTTATTAAAATAATTTTCCACTCTTATTTCACATCTCCTGCTTAGCAGGGCCCAAATGACAGGCAACTCCTAACCTAGGCTTAGATTTTCCCCTTCAGAAGCAACGGTTGTGAAGCTTTGGGCAGTGCCCAAGGCCAGGTTGGATGGGGCTGGGAGCAGCCTGGGCTAGTTTTGGATGTCCCTGCCCATGGGGGGTTAGACTGGAGGGTTTGAGGTCCCTTCCCATCCAAACAATTCAATGTTTCTATTAAGAACTCAACTGTGGACATGGGCCAGAGATCTTGGAGGCCATGTCCAGCATTAATTGTGCATTAACCTTCCATTTCTATAAGATGCTGTTGCCTACAGTTTGGGACAGAAGTTGACCATGCTTATGGTGAGACATAGATACCCCATATCAAATTAGCCAGCCAGCCCTGAGGAGGGATTTCTCAGTGATAAAGAGCTTTGCGTAATGAAGTCTAAACAAACACCATCTTTCTAATGGATTTTTTTGTTTGCTCAATGTGGCAGAAAATCTCTTACACCCACCCAAGCTCGGGTGAACGTGAAACATCGCCCACTTGGTGCAACCAAGCAGGGGCTGGTGTGGCCTCTCCGAGTGGTTTGACTGCTGGAAAAGGCCATTTTCTTAATTTTCTTCTCCTGTGACTGTCCCACTTGCAATGGCATCAAGTGGAGTTTATCCCGTGTCCGTGGGGACAGAGCTGGCCGGGATGGTGGGGTGAGATGGTGCTTGGTGGCCATGGTCCTCCTGGCTGCCCACCGACCATCCGGCAGCAGAAAGAACAAAGCGCCCTCGTGCACAGGGAACGCCCCATTTCAGCGACTTTCTGTGCAAAATCCGTGTTAGGTGGGGCTGCAGCGCCTGAATCGCAGCCTTTAGTTTATGAAAATTATAATTATTTTGATTTTTGTCCACAGACAGCTTGAAATGTTGCAAAACTCTGCAGGTGCTCTCTGTTATAACAAAACCCCAGAGCAGATGGTGCAAGGTACCAGGCCAGCTCAAGGGATTAAATGCAAGGCTTTTGAAATTTAAAATTAAAGCTGGGTGATCTTGGGAAAATGCGCCTGCCAAACAAGCTTGCTTCAAAAAAAAGTTCTCCAAGTTCTCCATACAGGCTGATTTAAATTCAAATGAGACAAAAATTGGGCACTTAAAAAGTGCTCGAGAGGATTAAAAATCTGTGATCGAGGAAAAAAAAATTTAAAATGGGATGTATATGAATTATTTGCTGTTGCAGGAGGATTTTTCTTGTGTGTCCAAAAGGACATTTTCTCTTCATTTTCTCAGTAGCGCTTCAGTGGATGGCAGGGGAAACGCTTTGCTGACCTTTGCTGCCATTGTCTGCTGCTCCGAGCACGAACCAGACGGTGAATGCTCCGAAACGGGCTGGAGGTAGCAGAAACGATGCCCCCAGGTCCCATAGTCGGGGTCCCCTGCGGTGGGACCTCCACCCCAGCAGTGATGCTTTCTTTAATGGATATCAAATCGTTGGTAAAATTGGGTACGAAAGGGAAAGGGGCTCTTCCCTGTGCGGTGTCCCTCCCTCCGGCCACGGTGGGACGGCGGTGGCAGTGCCCGGTGTGAGCCGAGCGCGGTGCCACGCTCCAGATGTCCCCTTTGTTTCAGCGGCGTCGTTTTCCCTGCATCGGAGCAATTTTGGTTTCTCATTGGCATGGGATGTTGTTTTCTGCATATTTATTATTATTATTTTTTTTTAAATCGCTCTTAATCGTGAGCCTAGTGGGGGCATTTAGGCTCACAATGAGGAAAAAGCCTACTGGGTGAAAAAGTGGCAATCTCCCCGGCTTTGATTGCCTTGTTGGCCAGAATTTGGGACTCCAGCAAACAGTTTGCTACGGCTCTATTTAAACCAGAAAGGGCTGGCAAATACTGGGACGCTGGACGGTGTTTGCTAAAGCCTTTGTTAATGTGTTAGATAACCTATTAATCACAACTTTTATATTCATATGCAAAATGTGCCTGGAGGACAATTTAATCATTTATTACAAGCACTTTATATATTTACTTTCCCTTTCCCTTCCCGTCAGAGGAGCCACGCTCATTAACCAAGGGAAAACGGCGACGATGGGCGCGGGGCCCTGTGAGCCGCATGGGAAAGGGGAAAACTGCAGAAAGTTTCAGCCCGTGCTGTGTTTTGATCCGAATTTGAAAGCCATTGTGATTAAAGTAATTGAAAGATTCTCTCTTATTTTTCTTTCCTATTCCTGTCTCGTCTTGTCACATTAAAGGTTTTTAAGGACTTTAATTAGGTATGCTGGTTACGGAGACGACAGAGAGCAACCCTTTCCACGCCCAGACACTTGATGGAAGATGATCACTTTGGCAGGTACAGGCTGGCAAGCTGAACCGATCTAAATTAACTAGGAAAGGTTAAATTAGAGTAAAACGAGGACTTCAGACCAAGCTATGAAGCAAAGTTAATTCTGAGCCGGTGCCTCTTTCTGTCCACTGTGCTTAGTCATTGCTGTATGGACGGCTCGGGAGGCGTCGTTAATTATTTTGTTAAAAATGAACTCTGGTGTGGAAGAATGGGTGAAGGTTGGGAGACATTAGTGGAGGACAGTGCGCCCCTTGTGCAAAACCTGGTTTTTAAAGCTGTGTGATGCTTTATGTAGAAAGCAAATAAAAAGTGGTCAATGCTCGTGAAGGCTACCATTGGGTGAAGGCTACTGTTGGGTGAAGAGTGCAGGATTCAATGCTCGTGAAGGCTACCATTGGGTGAAGAGTGCAGGAAGCAAGAAGACTGGGATACACCCTCAGCCCATGCCCATGTTCTGGTGCATCACTGTCCTCATCCCTCATGGACTCGAAATCGGGTCAAAATGCACCTTTATAGATCCAGCCCCACTCTTTGGACGTGTTGAGGAAAGCAGACTGTGGGGGTCAGAGTGGTGGGGTCCATGTGGGTGCTGGGGTTGGCTGGGATTTATGGGGGCTCTGTCCAACCCCCCTGCTCAAAGCTCAGCCAACTTGGGGAGCTTGGGGCTGGTTGCCCTCTTGGATTTTGGGTATCCCCAGAGATGCTCTCCATGACCTCCACCCCATGAACTCCCCTGGGCTTACTCCAGCCCATCCATATCTCCCTCATGTGGTCCCTCCTGCCCTGCTCCCTCTACAAATGGCCCCAGCACCCCCATGCAGGGCTTGATACCACATTGCTTAACCTTGGGATCCCGACACTGAGGAACAACCTCGACCATGAGTAACCTTAAATGTCCCATAGAGTCACCACCAAGTGCTTTTGATGAACCTGATTGGTGTGTGGTTTCAGTGGTCAAGACTGCAAAAAGGGCAGTGTGATAGCAATGTACAAATGTTAACGTATTTAAATTATTATACAGCATGTGGCAAGACAGTATTACCTATGGATTTTTCTAGATAATTTTTTTAACTCTCATACAGTCTAATTGAACAATGCAAGCAAACAGGGATTGATCCTCTCCTTCATCTGAATTAAAAAAACCTAATCATTTTTGTGTTTTATCAGGATGTCTATTTGTTTTGGTATTCAATTACAGGGTTCATTAAATAAAGATCCCCATGGCTATATTTCATCTTTCCTTTGCAATATGATGTTGTGGGGTATATATTGCATACCGAGTGCAGGAGTCAAAAGCTCGGAGGCTCTCTCATTGCCTGCAGTTCAGAAATAACGTTTGTTGCCTCAAGTTGACGGAAAGTTGCGGTATTTCGAAGATGAGAGCCTCGCACATTAACCGCACATCTGCAGCAGGCATCGCGTCGAGGAGGTGGGCTGCTTCCACAGCGCCGTTTTACAGAGCTGTAATAGCTGCTAAAAATGTTTTTAATTTGTTTGACAGTCTTTAATCTACCCCTTTGTTAGAGTGTTTGCTATTGAAGTATTTTTTTTCAAGGACTTTGTGGTTGCTATAGATATTTTATTCCACAGTAAGGATTAGATTGCATGTAATCCTGCGAAAAGATAGAGTAATTAATTTGAAAATTGCTAAGGAGCCGATAAGTATTTAAAACCTTAATTACGTATAACCTTGTTTTCTCTCAAAGCTCATCAGATACAGAGTCTTTGAAGAGGGGGGACGGCCTTTTTTCACCGAGCACCACTGTCAGTGTCCCCTCACTGCCCCGGCTCCATCCTACCCGGCCCTTTGTGCCTCTCCCAAGGACCATCTGGGGTGCAAAGAGGCCAAACCGGCGGCGGCGAGCTCGCAGGCGCAGGGAAGTCGTCCTTTAAAGCTCTGGAGAAATGCAGTGCATTTATCAGCTTTGAGTGGATATCATTGTGTTTATAACAGAGTGGAGGCACCATGCAATTTTGCTCTTGAAATTGGTTTATATAGATGACTGGTTGCTGTGAAGTGTGTGTCAGAGTTGCATGCAGCCGTTATGAAGTAGTACAATTGTCATCGCTTCTTACATGGTTGTTGAGAAGAGCTTGAGAGCCCAGCTCAGTCAGCTGTTGAATAGATAACCCAACACAGTTAACGTGGCATACATTGTAAAGAATTACATGCCTGCTACAATGAGCTCTGGGCCTTTGGTCTAGATAATAATCCTGGTGGGTGTACCACGTGTCGCGGCTGTCTGATCGCTCAGATATGACTGACGAAACATAAAGAAAAATGTCAGTCGGCGGGAAGAAAAATGCTGCTGTAAGTTTGTTTAAGGTTCATGTAAACGGCTGGGCTTTTTTATTTAACCCCGAGTCTCCCAAAGACTCGGCTGTCAAGCTGAACGCGGCTCTCTGTGTAAGCTGCGGGTGAAACTCCATTTTAGATCATGTTGAGATTTGTCAGCTGCGATAAAGGCTTTGGCCATCTCCTCCCATCGCGGTGGCCTTGTCTTCTCATTTCACAGCAAGCAAAGTCCCTGTGTCAGTTTACATTTGCGATGCGTGAGCCTAACACCACTAAAAAGGATGAGTGTTCGCGACTTTTTAAGTGCCGTGGCATAATTCATTTCAGCGAATTGAAGTAAGCCAGCGTAATCAAGCTGGCAATATGGACTGGACTGGACTGGAGGAGCAGTAATTAACACTGCTGGCAAATTAAAAAAAAGTAATAATTAAGTATAAAGGTCTGCCGTGTAAAAGCTACGCGACCGGTTGCCACTCAAAAGGGTCCCTGATATTGGAAAGATGAATGTGCACAAGAAATACGTCCTTGGCCTTGAGGCACCATCGAGGAGGTCAAAGCCAAGGTCAGCGTTGCCCTGGACCACTGCAATGGCACGAATGGTCACAACGCCTTGCGTGGTGCACCTTTGCATTGGGCTCTGCTACTTTAACTCTTAGGGCTGTTCTTGGGGTTTGAACCTATGAACCAGAAGGGCACAGGATGGGAAGTGCAGGGATGAGAGGGCTCAAGGGGACAGCATGGCCACCAAAGCATAGACACCCGTTGCCTGTGCAGTGCTGTAGGGAGAGGAGGATCAAAGTCTTGCAAATCCTCGCATAAATTGAATTTTTATTTTTTTTAACTAGGAAATTGATAGGTTTTTGGGTTCCTTGAATTTTGTGCACGCATTTCTGTTTGGAGTTAAACAATTTTGCAGTGATATGGTTGTTCATGCTGAAACTGCAGCTGGGATCCTCGTGTGATTGCACACAACCCAAGCAGTCAGTTCAGCAGAGTGGGCGCAGGGACCCATGGTGGTGGTGGCATCTGTCCATCAGACTGTGGTGGTGTCTGTCCATCAGACTGTGGTGGTGTCTGTCCATCAGACTGTGGTGGTGTCTGTCCATCAAACACTGGTGGTGTCTGTCCATCAGACTGTGGTGGTGTCTGTCCATCAGACTGTGGTGGTGTCTGTCCATCAAACTCTGGTGGTATCTGTCCGTCAGACTGCGGTGGTCGCTCCACCAATCAGACACTGGTTTCAGAGGCTTCTCTTTATAACAGGACTGAATCCTTACTGGACCAGCTTGACAACTGATAATTCACTTCCAGATGTTTCAATATCATGTAAGTAATTGCTTGAAAACCGCTTTTGTTTGTGACTGTAGGATGGAGTTTGCTAGAAAGACGGCACCTCTTTGAAAAACCCAAGCTGGAAAAGCTTACTTTTGATGGAATAGGGTGCAACCCCTCCATTTAGGTATATTTTAAAGAGCAGCATGGCAGCGGTGGTGCTTGTGTCATGCCAGATTTGGGGCTGTTCTAGGGTTATTTTAGCATAACCCCCTGCAGACTGCTTTGCTTTGGTTTTGGGTTGGGTTTTTTTTTGTGCAGCAGTCAAATACTGGTATTTTATTTATGACACTATTAATACTTCTGTGCCACAGAAGTATTTGCATTTTTATTTTAAATTCTGAGCCAAGCATCAATCTGGAGAAAAAAATCAAAGTGAATAAATGAGAATTTGACAAAAATATGCATTGTATGTCCCTAAAGAGCTGAAGAGAGCATGAGCTACGTTGAGCAGAAGATGTCCACAGGAGGAAGAAGAGGTTTGAGAAGGTTCAGAAGAGGTACAAGGGGCTGAACCCACGTCCTGCTGACACCAGGCTGGGCTTGGAGCAGAATAATTGGGAGTATTTTCATATTGCAAACCACCAGCGTGTACTGGGACTGGCAAGAAGGGGTGGAAATATCCCTCAGTAAACTCTCAAAAAGTTCCTCTCCCCAGTCATCCCACCAGAACCACCATGGGCTTGGGGGTATTTTCTTCACAGTGCAGCAAAACTTGACTGAAAATTTGAGCGAAATTCTTCCTGTGTGGTGATAACCCCTGTTCGCTGGGCACTTACGGGATCCTTTTACCATGAAAGGTGTTAACTCTGATTTAAATGATGTCCTTCCTGGAGGAGGCACGAAACTGAGAGTCAGTTCCTCCTTTGCCCTTGCATTTCCCATCAATCACAGAATGGGTTGAAAAGTGTTTTATAGCAATTTTCCAGAAGACTCCTGTTGCATGGAAGTTACTTAGGGCTCTACTACAACCCTGAGTGTTTTCTACATCTTTATTGTTGGGATGTGGCTGGTCATCATTTGGCCACTTTTCTTGCTCTTCTCCCACCCCGAACACTTTTTGTTGTCTCTTTTTGAGAAAGTCTCTTTAAAGAAATCAACTTTCAGGACCTGTATTTGAAAATAGATAGGAACGAAGCTTCCAATCCACCTTTTATTGGTAAAAGCATTACGCTTGAAGTGGTCTTACATTGCCCACTGCTTTGGCCCATGAAAGGGTTCAAAGCTCATCCCAGGAGGTCAAAAAAAGTCTCAAGGAAAAAGAAAATAAAACCCAAACAGCCTCTATGTTAAATTTCTTACAGAAGAAGAGGGAAATTATTAGGGCTAATTATTAAGGGAATTATTAGGGCTAAATTTCTTACAGAAGAAGAGGTAAATTATTAGGGCTAAATAACAGAAAGCATCAGATTGTGTCATTTTACAGCTAAGGATATATATACACACACAAGGAATATA
>NW_010206477.1:32210-36593 GCF_000695765.1 Mesitornis unicolor | reverse complement strand
GATTCTGTGTGTGTGATTCTGTGTGTGTTAAAAAGTATCAGAGTGTAAGTTGTGTTATCCCAAAATACTTGTAGTGCAACTATTCAGAAAAACTTTCAAGGTCAACTGGGATGCAATTTAATACGCTGTTATGTGGAGGTTTAACACTGATACTGCTTCTAACTCTTCAGTGAACCACTTCAGTCCTCATCTAGGGAACATTAGACTACCCTGCTAACAACATCATGTCATCATTATTTTTACTAAAGTAACATGAAATTTTCTACTGTTTCAACAATGGAAAAATATTCAAGTAATTTATTTTACAAGTTACTTCTTATAAGAACTTCTAGACTTCATGGATTATTTATTAGGTGGTCATTTGTTTCTTTCCGTCTCTTTCAATAACCTAGCTCCAAGTCTGAAAATAAATTGAAAAAAAATATTAAGCCATATCAGACATAACTTGAACGAATTGCCATGTCTTCTGAAGTGAGAAATATTTGTACGATTTCCATAAATGCACATGTTATCATTATGGTTTAAGACAAGATTCAACATTTGTTCAGTTTCAGGAGGACGTGTGCCTTATCCTAAAGTTTTGTTTGCAATCATTCCTATCATTTTCAGTACTGCACTTCCGTTACGAGTTGAGAAGATAAATGACTTTCAAGCAACAACAAAAAACAATAAGGCAGCAAAAGATCAACCAGTTTTCAAATAAAAACATCTCTGAAGTCAGAGAATTTCAGAACTAACATACTGTTCAACCATATCTCCTCTGTGTTTACACATTATAATAGTCTTCAACTATATACAGCTGCAATGCCAAGTATGTATTTAGCAAAGTCCCCGCTTCAGTTTAGCAAAATTTTTCAACCTGCAAAGTAATGAGGAGTCTAGATTTGGGGATTTTTTTGTTTTTCAAATGTTATCCTGAATGAAGGCAAATAATCGGTGTTTCTCCTTGGTCTCCTTATTTAGGAGAAACTCTATACCTCATTATAGAAAGGTCATCAGAACACTATCCCTACTCACAGTTGGCTCACTGAACAGTCTTTATGTCTTGTCTTTTTTTTGTAAGTCATAGACAAAGATACACAAAAACTTGATAAAAAACCATTAATACACAAGTATGGAAGAAGTTTTGGAAGGTTCCTCAACAGCATAAAGCAAAAGTCCAAATTACTTGCAACAAAATGTGAGTACTACAATTCCCTGGGTTTTGGGAATCCCCTTGTAGAAGACTGCAAGAAAAAACAGATACACGCAACCTATTTCATGATATCTCATTGTTGTGGTAAACAACAGCAAGACTTCATATGGGAAATGTACGAATATGTCTGTTGCTTAAGAAATACCGCTGCCAAAACCAAAACTCTTTCCATTGCCTTTGGAGGATAAAGTAACTATTAAAGTTATGAAATAAACTTCTAATAATAATGGGCAAGAAATGAAGAAAATTTCCATTCTGTATTGTCAGTCAACAGGTTTGCACTGTGCTAAGAGTGCAAGACTAAGAGGTTTGTTAAAAAAAATAAAAAAAGCAAAAGATATACAAAAGATATATCCTCTTCAGGCCTAGGCATTCTAAAGAATAGAAGTAAATAAGAAATTATTTCATTGACTTCAGCTCTTGAAACCACTGAAGGAAGGAAACTTTTTCAGAGTGCTTGACATGAAACTATGGTATCAGTATCTGTAGGTGGCTCCAAAGATGGAAACAGAGCACTGACATAACATATCCTACAGTGCTTTCCTCCAGAAATACAGAACATAATGTGAGTGTCTTTCCTGGGACAGGCTTTATCTACACCACTGATGAACTTTCCTTAAGACAAAGCAAGATAATGAAAATCTGGGCTATTTGTGCTCTACTTGAAATAAGCAATCTTCAGTGCCCACTATTATTCTGAGTTATTTCAAATCTGAGAAATTCATTATCATGGCAGCACAACTTGTCACAAGGGGAAGAGTTCTACATTTCTTCACTGGGAACTCAAGCTCTTCTCAGACAACAGCAGAGCCCCTTGTTTTAATCACAGCCTGAATTGAAAACTGTTTATTCTTCAGTCCAACCCAGTAAAGACTTTCACTTTGCTATTGGTCTGTCAACACTTCTTTTATACGACAGACAAGCGAGATGCAGTATGATGATAGAAGTTTTGCTTATATTCTTCTGTATTAAGGCCTCCTTGTTAAGTAGGTCAGTTGTTGGCTTTGGCTTTTTTTTTTTACAAAGTGAGAAAAAAAAGTTTAAAAATCTTTAAATATTTTAAACTTTAATCTACGATTAACACAAATACCAAATGTTCTTGGTTTAAGGCTTTGACCCATTTTGGAGACAGTTTTAGCTGAGATGGCAGATGTAGCCACCTTCAAACACCTACTCTGTCTCTCAGCAAGACACATCTCCTTTTGCAACAAGTAAGAATGACTAGACAATGTATGTGCCACTGTAGCTTGCACTCTGATATATTTAATATTTGCTTAAACAGTGGTGGTTCAGGAACAGCTAAGTCTGCTAGAAATCACAAGCCAAACCCAAAGCCCTCAAATTTCCTGAGCTCCCATCCTCTTGAAAAAATTGTTTAAGCATATGTTTTTAGAAGGACCTTTACCAAAGCCTACAATTCTGCATACTGTGAATTACTGCATTTGGCTATCCTGCAAATGCCTGGTTCATTAGAATACACATTATGAACAGGTTTTTAACTTTTTTCCCTATTATTTTTAACATTTAATGTTGGTAAAAGATTTTACAAAGCTCAATGCTTTGTGAAACTGCGGAAGCTTTGACAGATAACTGTAAAAGAACAAACTAAACAGTCTAATAATTCATCTAACAGAAAGAGTTTTATACTGGATTAAAAAAAGAAAACTCTGTGGTTTGTTTTTTAAATTATACCAACATAAACATTCCCCAAATCAAAACACCTTCTTCTAAGCAATAAGGATTTTAGATCATGAGTATTTTCTAAAATCTCAATTTCTAACATTCACATGGTTGAATGGCAGTCTAGGGCTCTGTAAATATTAAAGACAGAAAATTCCACTACAAATAAGTCTTTACACAGTCAGTTAGGAACAGTACAGAATGCTAGGAATAAGTTGGGGAAAATGGCCAAAGCATTCCTCTGGACTGCTGGTTCTATGATAGATGCAGGAGACATTAACCTGGAATGGCACAGTAGAGACACATCTCAGTTTCAAGCTCTAAACCGAATACCTACAAAAGCTGTGTATGCCATCAAATTGTCCTTGCTTCCATTTCTCCTTTCTTAAAATGGAGGCAACACTATCCCACTTAACATAGAAAGAAATCTCTTGTCAGACCTCAAATCATCACTGGATTTTCTACAGCATATTTGGATTTGCATTTAAGGGCATTTAAAGACAGGGTTTGAATTTGGCTCTGAATTTTCTAATTCCCTGGGGTTAGAGATGAATCTTAACACTAATTTAACATAGCGAGTTGCATATTGGAGCAAGGTGCCATATGTCTGTTTTTCTCAGTCAAATATGAGAACTGAGGAAGTTCTTTTTCCTCTCTGACTTAGTACTTACTGTTATGGATTAGCAGATGTCTTTGTAGAGAGAATGGGGTGCGGAACAAAGCTTTGCATTCCTCACACTGGAATGGTCTCTCTTCAGAATGGGTCTACAGATGAAAGACAATACGTCAGAGGAAAGGCCGAGGGAAATCAATTAGCAGTCATTACAGTAATTACAGCTATTTTTCTAGACTGGATGCAGGAGAAGATATCATAGCAATTTGAAACATTGGGGACAAAGAATTAAAACAATTCATTAATGTCATTATCCAGAATCCTGAAAGTCAGTATAGCAGCTACCCAATAAATGTACTATCCCAGTTCTCAGAAGAGCTACATGAAGTCCACATGTAATCAAAAACAAAAATACAGGATATCTAGGAAAAAAACTTACAAGCTCAGTTGCATTTTTTCATCACTATTAACATTGGCCTTAAGTACTTACTAATTTGAATATATTTGTTAAAATTAAACACATGTACACAAAACCCTTTTTCTCAATTAAATTTGAAGGTAAAGCTGATCTGATTATCTCAAGATAGTATCTAAAATTTGGCAAAGAAAATTTCTCAAGTCATGAGATTAGTCTTACAAAATCTTATTTCAGCTTCTTGTATTAGAAGAGAAAAAAGAAAGAAAAAACCTCAAACCCCAAAAAATAGAAGCATCAGATTTCTTGTTTGCTGTAGTAAAAATTCATCATAGCTGAGAAACACCCTCAAAGCCATAAATAAAATAAAAGACTAAGCTTGGATGAATCTCTCAAACAAACCACAGAGTTGCTGAAGTATATTTCTTTTCTGGAGCTTGGGAAACATCCAGCTTCATTCTACTTTTGTAAATTTCAAAG
>NW_010206477.1:24559-32179 GCF_000695765.1 Mesitornis unicolor | reverse complement strand
CTGTTTCCTACTATTATTAAGTGCTGTCCCACTGTAGATAGTAAATTCATGCATACAATTTATTTCTACCTTACGTCCTACTATTTTTGCAAAGGAAACCAAGTTTTTAAAGCATCAGTCCTTAAACACTGTATTAGCTCACAAGGACCTTAAGTAGAAGCTGCAGTGCCAAGAGGAAAGGGGATGGACAGTAAGTGTTTTATAATATGCACAAGATTTGCTAAACTAGTTATTTTTGTAGACTAAGTGTAAATATTAGCATAGTACATACTTATTTAACCCATTTCTGCTATTCATAACACCACACAACATTTATAGATATCTCTTAAACTGGGGAGACAAAAGGGACTCTGGAGAGTCAGCATAATTATTTAGATGTAGAACCCAAATTAATTTGAACACAAAAGTTCTCTCACATGCACAACACTACCAAATCATTAGAGCACTTGCAATGGTGTATAGAGGCTTTGGATTCAAAGACAATTCCTTGACCTCAGCCTATGTCACTTAAAGCAAAAAGGCAACTGGAGAGCCATTAAATGTGTGCAATATATCAGCTGTTATATAAAATCTGCTGAACACTTCAGTCCAGCTTCCATAGGTTTACATGACAGTTTGCATTAGTTGACAGCCTGCTTGGCGGTCTCAGCAGTCAGATCAAGGATTGACAGGACATGAAGAGACTGAACTACCTTCTCACCTCAATAGGTGGTTCCTCCAGAACAGGGTTGAGACATATTGACGAGACACTGTGGGGAAGCTCGCAGTGCTGCTGTCTGTGCTGTACCTGTTCTGTGGATAAATAGAAGGGTTCAGTCTCTAGGGCTGTCAATCTGGCAGTTTTCACGAGCGCAAAATTCATGTTGCTTATTTTAAAAAATGCCCTGCTTCAGAACATTCACCACTTGAGTGACTGTCCTGAAGAGCAGTGATCTGCACAGAATTTCCTCTTAGCATCTCCACAACAGTTCTCCTAGTCTTTTGATCGAAATACAAGTATTTGTCTGCATTTCTTAACTTCACTACAGAGAAAACCATATAACTAGGCATTAATCACATGCAAGGATACACAGATCATCTGCCTTTTCTGTGGATGGTCTAGAAACAAGCTAAGTCTATTACAAAAAGTCATGCAAATCTTAATGAGGAGAGGTATACCCTCAAAAAAGCATATTAATTCCAATACTGTCCTTTTTAGTCCTACTAATGGGTTCCAGATCAGAGACGGCTTCCCTCCAGAGCAGGGGACAGCCATATGATCAAGGCAGCTGAGTATGGGCTCTTACAGAATATTTCACAGCAGCCTTTCCTACCATAGCATTTGCAGAAGTTTAAAGCCAGCCCAAGGCTACTTATTCCCAATAGAGAAACTAAGAGAATACAGTTGTTTCAAATCATTGTGCTCCCCAGGACCAAATAACCATGGATTAACCATAAACCCTTTAAAATCCTGTGTCTGCTGACCTATTTCTGCTCACTGTCATATCCTCATATTTTATTCTCTGAATTCATCCTCTATACATAGCAACAAAGGAGCAGATGGAACAAAACCTTTGCTTTCTCCTTATGGAAGTAATCTGTATTATACAGCACAGAACATGCACCTTCATCCAATTTAACCTGGATGAAAGGCAACCACTCTTATCTGTAATACAATCCAATACTACATTTGCATCTTAATTTCAGATACTATCCTTTTCCCTTGTGTCCTGGTTTTACACAAAAATGGAACAGTGTTCTTTATCGGATCACTCAGTCATTTAGTCTGAGCTCTTTCAAAAGACATCTGAAGCTAGTTTCACATCACGTAACGCTTCTCAGTGCTGACATCTTCAAGTGACAAGGCAAGTTTGCACGTGCACCTACATAGAGCAGTGTAGTAATAGTGTGCAGAGGCAGTACATCAGAGCGGAACCACATGAAGACACAGTTCCCACCCCTCAGATCTGTAGCTATAAGGATGTAATGAGTGCTAAACTAGGGTTCACATCACAATGTTTCATCAAACAGAGCAGATATACTCTTAGCAACTCCACTGTTTATCTCCTAGTGTGAAATACTGTGAAATGTGAGGAACTAATCTCGTTCTGCGTCTTTTAAATGACCCAACTTTCACCCATATCTGAAAGATGTTTAAAAGCACGCGTTGTGGGAGCCATTTTTATTCTGATACTTCCAACACAAAATCAGGTTAAAAAAACCCCATGAAGGAATCACAGAAACAACAGCAACAAGAGTCCATCTGATACACAAAACAGGAATTCAAAGGCACAAAATGTATATGTATCATGCTTCTTATTATAAATCAAAAGTACGCAGATCTGCTGTAAAACCCAAAGAGGTTTTTAAAGCAAAGCTAGCAAAGTTGAAGGCATGTTTTCTGTTAAATGCTGTTGATTTAACTGTTCTATACCCATCACTGCTACTGCAAGTTTCTAAGTTTCCTGCATCCTGGAACTTGAAAAAGCACTGTAAAAGTATTCAAAGTCCAACTTTTCTACCTCCAAACAAAAGTGAAATGTAGGATGATGTCTTAAAGGAATACACATCTAAAGAATCATTAAAAACCTGAGCTGAAGAAATACATGGAAGTATGATACACAATAAAGGTTCAAATTTCCACTGTCACTGATTGACATCCCTGTGAACAATCAAAAGAACTATCGTCCTCTTCCCTAGTAGAAGTGCAGGCCTCGCAGAATCATGGCACTTAAAACTATTTTGGCATCCCAGACTACCACATCCTTGACTTGCACCTTACAAGTGGTTTTGTGTATACACATCCACACTACCCTCTCTTATCTACTACCTCTCCTTGCTTACATTGTTTACTCAATGGAGAGAGAGGTGTGAAAAATAGCAATCCAGGACATCTATGTCAGTCCCCTGTCTCTCATGCTCATCTCTTCATTTAGCGAGTGAAATTAGAGACATAAATGTGGATGGGTGAATACTCACATCTGTTTGGGTAAAGTTTATGTAAATACAGGAGTTTCTTCCATTATAGGACAGGGCTGATTTACAGCCAGTACTATGTGCAAACAGGTTCAGGAAATAAGTATTCCAACATGCTTTAAGGAATTCTGTCAAAATTAGGTACTCACTAAATCTGTCTAAACTTCAGTATTTTTTCCCATTAAGCAGAACCTCTAATCCTTGCTTATGCTAGTGGCGCTGCTGCTTTAACACAGAATTGGGTCAAAGTGTTTACCCATTCATACTTAATCCTGAAGTCCGCTTTCAGCCCAAACTCCCTAATAGGCATCAACTACAAATTAACATAGGGAAACATGTAAAAAGTATTCATTTGAGGTAAAGAAGTATCTTTCCACGTAATATTTTATACATTTTCCTTAGAATATATCAAATTTGTGAGAATCTGCTCCTTTCCTTAATGAAGTTCAAAAGATAAGATACAATCACAGCATATATGGGAGCTAATCTTGTCCTTCAGCAGGCTTCTGCATGCTTTCTGTTTCAGACAGTCATCACCATTTCATCCTACGAGAGGCACTGTTACGACTCTTACATGATTTATGGCTGAAAGTGCAAGAGATGGTGCAAAGATCTTGTGTCAAATTCCCAGATGGCATATTACATGAGCCAAACTGCAAAAGACTTGTAAGTATGAGCATATCAGTTTCATCAAAAGGGGGAAAGAAGGAGGGGGTACTTAAAAAACATGAAGACAAAAAAATAAGAAAAAAGAGTAAAGGGTTCTAAAGACTGAGCACAAAACCAGACAGGTAATTATTTTTCTTTCTTTCTCTTTTACAGTCTTGTAATTCTGAAACAGCAGTCATGGATATAGCCTTGCCATTAAAAATGTAACCCCAGGTTAAAAATAATGACAGGCATTATAGAAATTAGGCCAAGCAGATTTGAGCTTAAACCAACAGAAGCAGAGCATCCCTTCATAAGCCTATTTCTCAGGTAATGTTTCTTCTGATGTTGTTTTAATGTGTGAACACAACTCACTGCAAATCCAGCATAGTTTGAAAGCATCTGCTGCTAAGTCCAACAATGACTGCAACAGGACTACGCTTAGTTTTACTCAAATAGGGCATTTGGAAAAAAAATAATAAAATTTGAAGACATTTTAGATCAGTTAATTTTTAAACTTGATAACCTGATATTTAAAAACCAACACAAGAACAAAAACCCAGAAAAGTCAAAATGGGGATTTTATTTTATGCTTTTAAACAAGCAATTGTGATTTTCTTCTGCTTAAGTTTTTTTTTTAACTGTAATTCATTTAGTATTTTGATATTTTGGTTATAACAAAGAAAACTAAAAAAATACATTCACCAATACTTTAATTCCATGTTTATAAGCATGCCAGAGCTTAATGATGAACCATTTGAAAGGAAAAAATCTGCAAATCTGAGGCTGGCAGACCTGTAAACAACAACAGCAGAGTGCTTTACCTTCTTGTGATTCTTGTAAACATTTCTGTGGGCAAATCCCTTTCCACAAAGCTTGCATTTATAAGGTTTATCTTCACTGTGTATTATTTTGTGTGCAGTCACTTGATCAAGTCGTTTGAAGGACTTATTGCAAACCTCGCAGGTGTAGGGGCGTTTTTCTGCAGAAAATGAGTGGGGGACATTTAATCTCCTGTTTATACAGGGGGAGAAGATGAAAGGCAGAGACAGTCATCTCCTCAGAGAGATTTCTGCAATTAAGTCAACCCAATTAAGATTAAACCAATTAGAAAGACATCTAATGCCCTTTATGTTAGACAGTTAAGTCACTTCACAAAAGATGAGCCATGGTGTATTTCAGGAAATTGGCACATTCTTTGCAATAATCATTGCTAAAACTAAATTCTGATTAATTAGCTTAAATCAAAAGAGAATGACTTCAAAGAGGAAAACCCTGTTTCCAGATTACAAATGTGAAAGAGGGCATGACAGTTTAAATGTTTTAAAACTTAATTAACAATACACATACTAGCTTTCAAAACCAAAAGTTCCTATGCAAAAAGCCTTTATGCTTCAACTGGTGACTGCAACTTAACTACATTAATGCTTATTCAAAAGTGTCAAAAGCAAGCTAGAAGCCTCTGAGATATAGATTACATTACAAGAAATAAGCTTTTAGTGTGGACTGATACCAAGAAAATAGTTCAATTATAAGCCTGTGGAGCTGTAAAAACTTGTATTTTTTTAAATGCTAATGTATTTGAGAGAACGATGTTTGTGTTTCCATTGTGTTGGCTGGTGTTTCTAATCACTGGTGAAAGACACAGAAACACTAAATTGCAGTGACCAGAAATCCTGGCAGAGGCAATTTTTGTCATATCGCAGAACCTACAGACAGGCCGCTCCCCGCTCACAGTGACCTGTGCTGGCAGAGGACAGGCACAGTGAAACAGCGGTGTGTGGTCTAGGACTGGAGTATGAGCTGCTTTCCTCTGAGTGGAAACTAAATGCACATGAGTCGAGTAAAATAGATACATGAGTATTTCCCTTTTTATCACAGATCTCTATCTGACAGCGTACCCCAGCTCCCACTCTCTTCCCTTCAATATGAAATTTCAACCACCAGCTCTTTACCTGCTCTTTAAACCAAGTAGCAACCTTCTTGCCCCATTCCAGCTAACTGACATCATCTACCCCAGTTTGCACAAAAAAATAGCTTGACAAAGCAGCAATAGGAAGATGACTATAGCATTACACTTGAATTTTTGGAAGATTTAGAAATGATAGCTTAGATGTTTTCCTTGGAACCTGAGATTTGCTTGAACAGCTCAGAACAACAGAGAATTCATCAAGCATTCCATTAAGAAACTAATTCAGGTGAAATTCGATATACATTAATACATACACACACATATCTAGGTTTATGTTATTTTTGTACGTTACCTGAGTGAGTTATCATATGTCGTTTTAGCTGGTTAGCTGAAATAAATTTCTTGTCACATTCCTGACACTCAAAGATCTCATGGACCTGCAAAATGAGTGTTTAACGATAATTAAATATGCATCTCAAACAAGATCACACATCTTACACATACAGAAATTCTCTAACCAACTATAGTTATTTCTTAGCCAGTAGCTATACTAATACTCACGGAGATTCTGTGATTTCCCCCTTGCTACTCCCTTGGTGAAAAACAGTATTCCTCAAAAATAAATATTAATACTTGTAAACAAAAACTAAAACTACATTCAGAAACACAGGTTATGTAAATTTGTAATTTCCGATCCATTTAAAATAGTATTATTACGAAAGCATCAAAAACCAGATGCAGGATACCTCTTCAGAACATATCCTTGTAGTCAATAAGACATAAGTAAAAATAACACAGTAACTACTTCATAACTACTGTAAGAATTTTCAAAAACAATTACAGTTGAACTCTTTCAGGATTCACCTGTACATGTAGAAAGAGAATTCTACTAACTGCAGGTGTGGTTTTAAAATTATTATGCTCCATCAAACCACATAGGGACACTTTTATTTAGGATACAGCGGGTCAGTGTCATTTACTTCAGTACATTTCCACTTCCAGATAAAACAGGTATATATAGACTGCACATACCCTGCCTGCAACAGGAGGATAGACACAAGTGTAGCCGTGCACCATGTGCCCTTGTTGTTGGCAGTATCTACTGTCAGTTAAGGCACACAGCAAAAATTTAATTCTGTACAAAAGTCAATGTCAGTATAATCACACTGGGAAATTTTTTCACTGTTTATAATATTTATCCTGGTGGAGAAACAACTCATGCAGCAAAGGTGCTTTGTATGGTGGCAAACCCTTTCCAGAGTGAGGCAAGAGATTTTGACATGTCAATTACTGTTTTTCTTAAAAGCTTTTAGAGGCAAGACAGCAGAGGGGCAGCAGTGTCTCAAACTGTAAATGCAGTAAGCATTAGCAGGATTTCAACAACACAGCACATAACGTCATCAACAACCAAATACTGGAAAAAACGGAATAGGCAGTTGAGAGCTGAAGTTTCTGAAGTTCAATTAAAAAAATGATCTCATGTTATTTAATGTTCCCCAAAATCACAACACATACATAGTCTTCTACTTGTAGTGATTCCCATTTACTTTCCACTCTGTATTACATTTACCTTCGGCAGACTCCCCTTAACCTATTCACAGTGCAACTGAACACACATTTCAGCTTTCTGGAATGGCAGTCTCAGACAGCAAAACTTTCGGGCTAAGATCACATTTCATAAAGCTTTTTTGGAGAGCTCTGTAGACCTTATGTAAGAGAATCTAGCAGCTAAAAATAACAAATATCAAAGGTTCAGCACAATATTGTAACGAAAAACATTTGTGGACAGCACACTAAAGAAGCCCAACTAAGACTTACACTTAAAACAAACAAACCCCCCCTCCCAAAAAAAAAGTGAATGTCCATAAGAATTCTACATCACTACGTTTTTATGCTGCTACTTCCAAACTAACTTCAAAGCATATTTGCATACTAAAAAGTGGTTATGCTCTCTCCTACAATCTCTGGAAACTGGCACACTTTGGACAATGATGTTTAGCTAAATGCTCATGCAGACTCAGGTGGTAAACTCACATGGAGATCATTCATTCTAAATATCCTGTTTACCCAGCTGCATTTCAGATTGATTTCTCTTATATACACAA
>NW_010206477.1:0-24528 GCF_000695765.1 Mesitornis unicolor | reverse complement strand
CTTTCCCAACAGATCTAAATTTTTACTCTGACTGTTGACTCAACTTTACATAATTCTGCAACCAAGTAGTATCAGAATGTCCACCACCACAATTATTTGAAATAACTTGTAAGATGTAATTAAATATAATATTTAATAAATCAGAACCCAGACTGTGTTTTAACACTATTAAACTCTCTGATTTCAACTTATGAACATGGTTTAATAAACAGTCTCACTGAATACATTTGCATTGAAACAGACTTGCACGCATGTGCATTAATAAGAAACAGCTATCAAATATATATTCTATAGCTGGCACTCTCTAATCAGGTCTTTAGAAAAGTGCACAGTTGCACAGTAAGAGTAATAAAATATAGCAAATATTTTTACAAATAAAAATATTCAAACAGATTTTCAGTTTAAGAACACCTGTCAAGTAACATGCTCCATGACTACACAGACTCTAATACTAATACACGGCAAGTGTCCGTGCAATGATATATTCATGTAACAGAAGTAGTCTCATTAGGGGACTGCAACAGATATCAACATAAACCTCTGTTACATTAATGGTAGAACACAGTCGTAATTGTTTCATAGGCATTTGAGGAGCTACATCTTCAGATAACAACTTGCTAAGTGCTACACAAAACAGCAAGCATCTGAACAAGATTAATATATGCTCAGATACATATACTCCTCCTCTTACAGGACTGCTGATCTTAAAATTTTCCATGATGTCTACTGAAAAGCAGAAGGTCATTCAAAAGAGTTTGGGGGTTGAAACTGAAGTAAAACTTTGAAGACACAAGTAATCTCTGATCAGCTTTTCCAAAAACTAATTTCTATTTCAACCTACCACTCCAAAAACTGGATGACACTCAGTCCACTGGAATGTAGTGCTTTGAGAGAGTAAAGATTTGAGAATATTCCATCCAATTGGAATTATCAAATGTTATTGGCAATTTTAAAGTGGTGTTCAAAATTTGGTTTCCTCTACCTTTCTATAGCTCTCATAGTGATAATGAAAAACAAAGATCAAAGAATTGTTATGGTTGGAAAAGATCTGTAAGATCACCAAGTCCAACCGTTCCCTAGCTTTACCATGTCCACTTCTGAATCATGTCCCTGAGCACCATATCCAGACAGCTTTTGAATACATCCAAGGATGGTAATTCCTGATGCCATTTCCTCATGTCCTATCGGTTGTAACTTGTGAGAAGTGACCCACACCACCTCTCTACAACCTCCTTTCAGATAGCTGTAGGGAGCAATAGCCCCAAGTCCCTCAGCTGCTCCTCGTAAGGCTTGTTCTCCAGATCCTTCACCACCTTTGGTGCCCTTCTTTGGACCCTCTCCAGTACCTCAATGTCTTTCTTATACTGAAGCACCCATAATTGAACACGGTATTCAAGGTGTTGCCAAGTCCCTCTGCAGAGCCTTCTTACCCTCAAGCAGATCAACACTACCGCCTAACCTGGTGGTGTCTGCAAACTTACTGGGGGTGCACTCAATTCCCTAACCCAGATCATTGATAAAGATGTTAAACAGAACTGCCTCCAACATTGAGCCCTGGGGAACATGGCTTGTGACTGGAGGCCAACTGGATGTAACTCCATTCACCACTACTCTCTGGGCCCAGCCATCCAGACAGTGTTTGATACAGCAGAGTGTATACACATCCAAGCCCTGGGCAACCAGTTGGTTTATGAGAATGCTGTCGGGAACACTATCAAAAGCTTTACTGAAGTCCAGGTAAACAATATCCACAGCCTTTCCCTCATCCACCAAGCAGGTCACCCTGTTGTAGAAGGAGACCAGATTGCACAGCACGACAAAATGCTGCCCAGTGTTGAACAAAAAGGGCAGGGGAAAAAAACAATATAGAGACACTTGGAACTGGCAAGTGAAAGAAGGCAGGGAGAACAGATGATGTTTAAGAGTGACTCTCCTCCCCGTAACTTTGCAAGAAGTCCAGATCTAAAACAAATAAAGTTAAGAAGAAATCAAGGATTTTTCCATAAACAATAAAATGCTCTTTATCTCTTAGAGCAAATCACGAGTAGGATCCTTCTTAGGTCTGTGTTCTGTCATTTTCTCTCTAGCAGACTGTGCTGCAGCACACCTCTTAACAGAATCTTACAGACACACATAAGAAAACTGCTAAGAAATCCAGAAGTGCAACAGCACGAAGTCTTAGCAATGAAGCACAACCCTGCATTCCATAAAGGCATTTGTTTTATGACATTTTCCAAAGTCAAAAGCTTTACTGACTTACACTCAAAGTTTTCCTTAATCTTCTTTTTTAACAGAAGAATTAGCTATTCTACCAACGAAAACACCTGCCCACAACAAGAGTCAGAAACACCCCACAGAAAGAGACATACCCCCAGTTTACATACAAGTACTGAAAATGTAACACTATCTGTTAATTCTGACTGCATCATCCTGGGAAAACAGATTGTCCTAGCTTGAGCTAAATAGAACTAATTTTCTATTTAGTGATTTTATTTTTCAGCTAAGTCTCTTCTAAGTGGCTGTACTGACTGAAATTAACGGCACGTTTTTCTAGACAGTATTCACTTCAACAAGTGATAGTGTTTGTATGTTATGTAAACATAGCAAGGCCACTGTCGCACCATGGGTGCCATATCTGCACATGCGGGGTGGACAGGACAGATTGCCCAAAACTGACCAACCAGGTATTTTATCCCACATACATGATACTCAGTATAAAGCAGGGGTTTTTTAACAAGGGTCTCACTCTCTTGCCCTCCCTCTTGCTCTTCTTCTCCTGCGATGGCTGAAGTCCAAGCAGAACCCTGCTGGTTCATTTGCCTCCAATCCTGATCTGTGTGCTCCTGAATCCTGTTCCCGCATCCTGCTCCCACTTGCTGCTGGGTCTGGATTGGGACTTTTCCAATGTCCTGCTCTGCAGAGCCTCTGGTGATGTAATCATCACTGGGGGGTGCAGGGAGAATTTTATATATATATATATATGTGTGTGTGTGTGTATATGTATGTATGTATGTATGTATGTATGTATTTGTACATATCTGTATATATTTCCCTGTTTACATTATTATCCTGTAGTATTAGTATTGTTTCATTAAATCTGTTAGTTTTCTTTTTCAACTCATGAAGTCTCTCTCCCTTATTCTCTTCCTCTTCTGGGGAGGGAAGAGGGGTTGATAGAGAGCATCTGTCCAGCATTTAGTGGCCAGCCCAGCCCTAAACTGTGACACAAAGCTGGGATTTGTTTGAATCTTTGAACAAACATACTGATCACCACACAAAAAGCAATAGTATCAGTGGATCGCCATCAGAACTGTTGTAAAGTTTCGCAGGCATCATGCAGAAGGAGGGCTGTATTATGGCAAGCAGTTTTGGAATCAAATATAAAACAAAAACTGTAGATAAGACTATTCTGGATAGGATTGTAATCCTTAAGACAGACAAGATCAGAATCTAATATTATTTCCACACTGAATGAAGATCCATAACACTCAATATTTAGGAGGGAGAAAAGAAATGCACAAATGCTACATGATGACTGAGAGTTTACATAGCACTACAGAAGACATTAATGAATTCCAAACAAAATATGAATAATGAAATCGATGCTGCTGTTAGCAAGCACTGCCATTCTGAGATGTATTAATAGACGTATTCTCTATATTAATAAACTCAGGACAATCATTCTACAATATTTGGCACTCCCAAGGGCTCAGCTAAACATCATGGCTTGCTCTTGTTTGTTGTTTGCTTTTTTTCTTCAGCAAACTCCAAGCCTGTATGTGAAAAAGAGAGGATCCACAGGAAGAAAAAGCTCACTAAAAGTGGCTTGGAAAAACAGATGCATGAAGAAAGGTTGAGATAACTGTGTTTGTACAGCCTAGGAATTGCAAATGGAGTTCATAACTTTGCAGTACGCTATTTGTTATAAAGAAGATGGTGAATTTTTCTTGGCATTCTCTCAGTTCAGACAAAAAGCAATTAACTCAATTTGCAATAAAGAAGATTTAAGTAGGACATCAGAAAAAACAAACCCTGGACTAACGAACACATTCAAAAAAGTTGAAAAGCCGGAAGTCAGAAATACAAAAAGACATCTGTGGAGATGGCAGAATTTTCCTTAATGGAACTTCTAAGGATATGAGACAGCATGTATCTAGGATGATTTAGGTACATGCTTACTCCCCTCTGTGAAATACAATGGGCTAGAAAACCTGCTGAAGTCTCTTCCAACCTTACATTTTTTATTGAGATAAACTAAAAAAAAATAATAATTAAAAAAAATAGTAAAACCAAAAATTAGCACAGTACAAGCAATAGTCTGGAAAACAAGAGGGTAAGACTAAGAGACAGATCACGATAGCAAAATGTAATTGTGCATAGCTAAGAAAGGGCTTATCTTTAGACATTTAAGGCAGAAGCAATCCACAAGGCATACAAGGCTAAAAATGAGTTTAAATCAAAGATGACATGAGAGCTACAGATCTGAATGACTGTGTCTTCAGACACTAAACATACAACTTCATCTCCCCTTTAGCCATCCTCTTCACCTTCCTTCTCTGTGTTCTCTCTTTCTGTTGTTTGGGCTTATTTTCTGTCATCTCTTATATTTTACCTTTCTATTCTCTAGTTTTATTTCTTTATGTTGACAAGAAATGAGTGGGAGAAAAAAAAATGAAAAAGGAGGGGCCCCAACATTTATTTTGCAACAACATATTTTAATTGATATCATCTACATCCTCAATGGATTCAGGTTATAACCAGGGCATTATTAAAGACTTAGAGTTAATCTGATAAACAGTACAATGTAGCTTTTTGTAAAAACAGGTTCTCTTGGGTTTTAGTGATTTATCAAATTAATCTTGAACAGACTTCCTTTGAGTATAATGGATTCAGAATCTCAAATTCATCGTCCATCTGTATTTCTATACAAACCCTCTTATTTCCAATAGATGTTTTTCAAACTGTTAACCCCTCCTGTTCTGGTTATAAAATGTTACGTGCATAAACAAAGAGACACTAAAAATCTATTTTTGAGGAAGAATTTAATTTTACTACTGCATAACTAGATTACAAATAACACCCTTAGTGGTATCTCAAAGTAGTAAGAAAGACTGATCATATTTTGTACAAAAAGCGAAGGCTCATGAACCTATTTTATGGTCTGTATGTAGCATATGTTACACAACATATTTTTACATTTAGCTTACTGTTTAAGAATGCTGAAGAACAGCAGACAACTTTGACTTAATGTTGGAACACATAAATGATACAAGCACAAACATCTTCGTATTTGGTAAAAGAAGCATTAGAACTTTAGAAAGATTTTTTCGGTTTAACCAATTGTGACTACAGAAATAAACACCCACAATAAAATACATTGGATTTGTAACCATGAAAGAGATTACTCAAAAGTTTGCATTACAGCAGCTTTCAAGTGACCTGAGCACCACAGTCTCACATTTTAGAAAAGTCAAAGCCTGCTGTGAGTTAGCCTTCATCTTACTGACCTTTCGATGCTCTTGGAGATTTGTTGCTGAGGAACATTTCTTATTGCACACTGAACACATCAGCTTCTTCCTAGAATTTCCTGAAACAGAAACAAAATATCATCAACATCTTAAAAAGGAAGTGCTAAGAAAGAACCTAAATATTTCCACTGACTTTGTGACTTTTCACAGGTCATTTGACTGACTTAAGATTTTTACATTTGTATCCCATCTTCAAAGTGTTCAGTATCAGGAGTTCTCTGTGGGTGTCCATCAAACCAGTTACTGGTGGAATGTAAATCAAGAAAACTAAAACAATAAAGAGAAAAACCCCTTCAAATAGATGTTGTCACACATTACCAATCCAGTATGAACAGCACAACTCACAACTAAGAACAACTCACTTTATAACTGAACAGTTGATTTCTTCCAGAAGTCAATACAATTAATATCTTCAAAAACTTTATACTAAAGCTTTAACACAAACATTCCTGAAAGGAGTTAGTGCAGCAAAGACAAAAAAGATCCTGAACTGAAGTGAAAACCACCATTTCCCACTTCTCTTTATTCAGAAAGCATTAAGCATTCTACTATATAAAACAACATATCATTAATGGTCTCTAACTGAGCAAGACATCGAATTTGTATGAGCACCAGATCATGAATTCAAACCTCATCTAAAATGTAAATTGTGAAACAAGCTACAGGTCAGCCACCATATGCATTTTTCTTCCCTTTTCACAGTTGCTTTAAAAAGTGACAGACCATTTAATTGGGTTTATTTATTATTTATGTTTTGCAATTCCTTTTAGTAACCCACAAAGCTATTTTATTACAAGTCAAAGCCATCACATACCTAATTCTTTGTTTATAATTACATGCCCAGGCAAGGCATTACCTAGCTTATGTAAAAAATGTTCATATTACTTTGAACACAGACACAGAGCCAAAGAAGTGGTAAGTATTGCTTAGTCAAGCACAGAGGGAGTACGGATCATAAACAAACTTATTAGACTGCTTCCAGCTCAATTTTTCAGACTCTCAGAATCCTAGACCTTTCTTGCTTTTTCTTGTCCTAAGGAATTTGCATTACATTGATTCTGATTATACATAGTTTCAAGGGCTTCGAATGCAAACTCAACATGCCCAGCTTAGATCATACTCTTACAATGAATAGGTCCTCCTAAAAGAGAAATGATCACAAGGAAAGCTGCCCACATGTAGTGAGAAGACTGAAAGCATAACACAAGGTATACTTCTTACTACAACTGATTGGTTCAATACCTAAATTTGTAGTAAAAAAAAAAGTACTTCATCGCACATGTGCATTTGCTGTTATAAAACTTATAAGTATTGATATACTGATACATACTGACATACACATAAATACAGGAATACACTTACTACTATAACTTACAAGAACATTAATGAGAGCTATTCAGAGGAGACAGAGGTGATAGTGAATATTTGTTCATAGTTTCACATAACAGGCAACACATGTAAAAATTCTTTCTACTTTCCCTTGCCTCCAGCTAACTCAAGGCATGAAGGAATTCTAGAAAAGCGTCCCTCAACAGTAGTAGGTTATTCTCCTTCCTGGACATACATCAGTTTTTCTTTCTCTGACTCCCAAGTGGTAAAATAAAAGCTCTGCTCATTGTGCAGGCAGAGGAAAAAAAAAAAACATCCTCCAGATGTCTCTCTGTCATGCCTAGAGTGATCATTCAAGAGAACACTGGAACTTGTATACCTCTACATAACAGACCAAAGTTAAGTCTAAGCATAATGACACTCATGGATCAAAAAAATTCTTACTGATACTGAAAAAAGCAGATAAACTTTTATACGAATGCTAATTGAAGGGTTTCTGTACTCTGTAAAAGTTTGGCAGAAGAAAGAGATTTCATGTAGTGAAAACCTTACAAAGCATCTTAGTGCTGTCATCATCAACTAAAGGCTGTTTTCTTTGCAGTCTGTATTCTGCTGTCCCCACACACACTGATTGTTCATTGACATTGAGAGGGGACACGCAGAGAGAGCAGAATGCCAGAACTGAGATCTGCATTGTGGACTTCGGAGCAGTATCTTGCCCTTTCATGAAAACAGAGTGAAGTTTGACTGAAAACTATTGATTCACAGTGCACAGATAGAAAAATGCTAGGGCCTAAAGGGAATAGTGGATTGTCTGGTCTGGCTTCCTGCACAACAGAGGCTATAGAATTTTATGCAATACCCTCATTAAGCCTAATCGTTTGTGAAGCATGTCTTCCAAAAACATCCCATTGTGTCCTGAAAATACCGTAAGATCAAGAAGTCGCCACTTCCTGTAGCAGTTTGCGCCAGTGGTTGATTTTCCTCACTACCAAAATGTTTTGCTTTATCCATTATTTGCCTAGTTTAAACTTCCCCAGACTCATATTACATTTTCTGCAGTAGACTAATGATTCATCTGGTATACAGCAATTTCTCCCTCAGGGAAGAGAAATACTTACTCTTGCAATTAGTTACTTCTTAATTTTCTTTTTGATACAAATGAATCTATTTAAAAAGAAACCAAAGACGATGTTTATTCTGCTTTGCAAATTCAAGGCTACAAACATGGTAAAGGATTTTTTTTCCAAAGAAACATTAAACTCTTTCTTACCACTGTGAACATTTTCTTTATGTTTTTTCAGGGCATCCTTACTCTTGAACCTCTTCCCGCAGCTATCTGCCTTGCATATGAATCTGGCATCCCCTCTGCATGCCTCCTTGTGCTGTTCATAACTATATAGGATAACCAGCAAAAAAACAAACACAATCAACCAACACATGAAGCAGTATCTACAGAAACCAGACACACAGCAAGTACTGTGAGCTTAACGCATGCTGCACTGCAGAGTTCCAAGGCCACCTCATGCATTACTTACAGCAAACAGGAATGAAAGCATTTGACTTCTTTCACTGTTAGCATTCACATAAACTAACAAGCTTGAAAGCTAACATGCAAAGGGAGGCCAGCAGTGACATGACAGGAGTCCAGTAACTCAGACACAAAACCTCGATTCTGAGCTGAAGGAAGTATTGCAAACAGAGCACTGAAAACTTCTTGAAGAGTCCCCTGGGCTGATACTCTCTGTGCACTGCAGTACACTAAAGAAAAAAAAGGAAAAAAAATAAACAACAGCAACATTCTACAACTTACACAGGCTTGCAGTTGCTAAATACATATATACAGCTCTACAAATGTTTAAGTAGGTGAGTAATCTACTTGATATGTGACGTCTCCTGGAATTTAGTGGGACTAATCAAATGCATAAACAGCAAGATTTAGGATCATACTGCTGTATCCTCACACACATTAATCTTATTTTGCACAACGTAAAGATTTACTTAACTAGCTATACAGCAGAAATCCAACTTCCACTACAGACTAGAAGGAACAAGTCTAAGTTCAAGAGAAAACATTTAGCTGCCTCCACCAAGAATTTCTCTGTTGCATAATTTTAATTATCTCCATGAAAAAACACAGAGCTCAGCTAGAGCTGCCAGTTCTAGGAGTGTTCACATTATTCAGATGTAAGAATGATCAATTTATTACAAGAGCAACCTTAAATCATTCTATGTAATAATATGAGTCTGTTTCTTTCCAATACAAGATTTGGATTGACCATACTATCTATAATTAGATACTTAAGCCTCTAGTGTACTATCTGTAATTAAATGTATAATAAGGAGTAATATATTTCTATAATTGCAACCAAAAATATATAAACAACAAAAGTCAGTTATGTTTTTGTACAAAAGTATAATTGTAATGTATATGACTTTAATGACAAAACTGCATATTTACCCTATCAAGGACAGTAAAGATGTACTCTTAAATCTGATGTCATTCATGTTTCTATTCGGGTTTTTTTTCTATCATCCTAATATTTAACTAAGCAAACATGAAGCACTGCTTTTCCTTTTTTCGACCTTCTAGATAATAATTTACTGTATCTTCTAAATCTTATGCTAATTCTGTAATGACACCCACAGCTAATAAATTACATGTCCTAAGCTACTAAACAGTCCACTGATGGAGACCAAGGGTTGTGCACCAAACACTAGGTCTGATCTGCTCTAAAGTGTATGGTTTTAAAACAAAAATTTAGCAACATTTTTGTGATTCATATTGAAGTCTCCAACAAATACAAGAAATAAACATATTAAAACACTAATGTAGAGGGTAAATGTATAAATACAGAAACTTAAAAATTAAAGCTTAAATTGCAATTAAGCCAAGAAAAATAAATGATTGAATAAAAATTATTTAAATGATTCCTGACAAAAAAAACCACTCTTGTTTCTACTCACTGTCTTTGTAGAGCTTGTTTAACAGGGAATTTCTTTCCACAGTTTCGGCACTTAAATTCCTTTTCCTCACTGGGTTTTTGGTGCAAAGTCTGAAGATGCTCAGCTAAAATCTCCTGGCTGGCAAAACTGGATTCACAGTTTGGGCATGCATGGTTCTCTTTACAGGTGAGGGGATCTGCATGATGTGAAAACAGTAAAGGAATATTCAGGGCATATTTTGGTTACATTATGGAAGATTCTCTGCCAGAAACAGAATATGCAAAATGGCATCACAAATTTCATAAAAGACGTTGTCTCTCAAGAGTCTGTCTTGAGTGGATTACTATCAGCATTATTGAAAATGGATTAAATGTATTAAGTTGGGTGTGACTTAGGCTGTTAACCTACCTCAGTCATCAAGGTTGTCTCTACTTTGATAGAAACAGCTCAAGTCACCTACCTTTTCTTAGACATCTTACCTTAGGATTGGCTAAACAGCTTTATGAAAAGGTTTATTTCTCTCCCATCTAAGTAAGATGGAAACTACCCCTCTTAGAGCAAAAACTTATCTTCCATAAGATTACAGTCAGGTGAAACTAACTCAATATTTAGTTCAAAAATTAATGCTAACTTCTCATGAAATCTGGGCTCACTCATTGACTCAGTAATTCACAGGACTGGCTGCTTCTTACTAGGCAAAGAACCTCAGCTCAAACCAAAATAGAGAGATAAAAGTCAAACAACAGCTCAGACTCAACCTGCGTAGCCTTCAAGTTCCCCAGTCCTATACAGTCAGCGTTGTCTTTCTTCTTTGTTACCACTTTTAAGCTCTCAAGTTATACTTTTTCTTGCATATTGCTCACCTGCAGTTTTTTCACCAGTTGGTTGCACTTCTTTATTGCTGCCACTGTCTTCAACTTCCTGGGTAACAGTTACTTCCTCCTCCTCCTCTTCTTCTTCCATGTCACTGTCCAAGTACCCAATCAGAAGTTCTGTGTCTGTTTCAATATCTTCCACAGCCAGATAGAAAATATTTTCCCCTTCCTGTTGCAAACAGCAAGTAGAAGCAATGAATAACTATGTCAAAAAAAGCAAAATCTAGAGACAAGTTTGGAACCCTGAACTGATATTAGATCTCAACTATGGAAGGGCTCGCTTCATTCCTCAGTGAGCACAATGCTGGAACAGCCTTTCTGAGACCTCTTTCCAGTGTGGCTGCATGGATAAAGTGTCCTTTTATTATGGTATTCTGGAAATATGCCCCTGCCTCACCTGTAGGACTTTTCCAATTTGCACTGTAGCCTAGGACCAAGGTGAAGGTGGTATTAAAGTCCTTCTCTCCTGCCGCACTCTGCCTGACAAAAACTTCAGAGTTTGAAAATGAAACATTCGAGTGTTAGAAAAATACCAAAATTAAATAATCAGTACAGCTTTAGCTCTGTTCCCTGTTGGCTGCGTGAATTATAATCTAGCCTTCAGTAGCATGTTTCTATAATGTTATCTTCTCTCACTCTATTTAAGATTCCCAGCCTTCTTCACGAACAGGCTGAATTTCAACCCTGGTCAGGTATCTTCGCTATCAGGTTAGCAGGCACATCTGTAAAATGCACTTTAAACCACGAGATCAAAACCCTCTGTTGGTTTGTATCAGTGCTGATTGACAGATCCACAAGCGACTAAAGATCCAGCCCATATTCTGCATGGGAAAACAAGCTACATAATAATAATCTCCAAAACCTTCTCCACAATGAATAAACAGGCTGCCAAACAGATACATAAACAGACGCATAGTCTAACAACTTTGGTTTTTGACAATGTTTAGATAAAGTTATCAAGAATGGACAGGGGTAAGGGCCTACAGTTGATAGTCCTAAGTTGACGTAGGATTGGTTAGGATACCTAACCAACTGCTTTAGGTACCATCTGAAGCACCAAAGGAGCTCTCCAGTCACCGAGGTGAAGAGCTCCAGAGCAGAGGATCACGCCGTGCGTCCGCGCTTAAGTGGCAGAAGCAGCTAAACCACGGAAAAACCGAGGGGGGAGGATGGGGAACAAAACCTAGCGCGAAGGTAAAAAAGCACAGGGAGAGAGAGGGTGCGCCAGCCCACCCTTCCCCCCAAAGAGGGAAACGTGAGCTCCTGGTGGTCAGCGCTGACTCACCATGGGCGGGGACAAGAGTGACAGTTAATCCCCTCAGGTAGAAAAGCAGCCCCCAGGAAGCATGAGCGACCAGGAGCATGGCGTGGCAGTTTGTGCAGGTAGGGAGTGCAGGGAGGGCGCAATTCCTCTCCCTGCTGTAGGGGCAAATTCGACTTGTGGTCATCACCCTCCCAGAAGAGGAATAGAAATGGTGACCACTCGTTCAAAGCTTAGCACCAGGAGGAGTGTGGCGGCTGAGAGGGAGCTCCCATTCAAAGATGCTCAAGTCCAGATCTCTGGCTGCAGGGAGTGCCTCAGTTTGTCACGCCTACAGGAGGTCAGCAGTGACAACATCTGTGTGAGGTGTGGCCAGGTGAACGATCTGCTCCATCTGGTGGCTGAGCTAAAACAGGAGGTCGAAAGGCTAAGGAGTATTAGGGAGCGCAAGAGGGAGATCAATTGGTGGAGCCACACCCTGAGGCAAAGACAGGAGATGGAGGCTCCACAAGAAACAGAGGATCCCCCTACCCTCTTGCCACCAAGCACAAGAAGGGGACCCAAGAGTTGAAGGGGAATGGAAACAGGTCCCTGTTTGTCATGGCAGGAAAATCCCCTCCCTGCCTCCCTCACCTTTCCAGTTGCCCTTACATAACAGATACTGGGCTCTGGAACTTGAGGGCCAGGCAAACGAAGATGTTGAAGAAAGCCCATCCAAGGTGATTCCCTTCTGACCAGACCCATCCCACAGGGAAGTCTGCTGCCTCCCTGAGGCCCAGGTTAGAGATGTTACCAGAAAACTCCCTAATCTGGTACAGCCCTCTGATTATTATCCGCAGTTAGTTGTTCAGGTTGGTAGCAATGAGGTTGCGCAGCAGAGTGCAAAGGCAAGCAAGAGAGATTTCAGGGCACTGGGGTGACTGGTTGAAGGATCAGGAGCACATGTAGTGTTTTCCTCAATTCCATCAGTAGCAGGGAAGAATACTTGTAGGAACCAGAAAACGCCACATCAACACATGGCTCAGAGGATGGTGCCATCAGTGGATATTTGATTTTTCTGATGTTGGGGAGATTTACACAGCACCGAGCCTTCTGGAAACCGGTAGAATTCGACTTTCTCAAAGGGGTAAAACTTGCACACAAGTTGGTAGGGCTCATCAATAAGGTTTTAAACTAGGTTCGAATGGGGAGGGAGTAATACGAGGCTCACTAGAGATGAGCTGAGGAGTAGCAAGAGAATCTTTGGCAGCAGACTGGCCAATTCGGTGAGGCGGGCTTTAAACTGAAAGACTCAGGGGGAGGGAAGAATTCGACTTTCTCAAAGGGGTAAAACTTGCACACAAGTTGGTAGGGCTCATCAATAAGGTTTTAAACTAGGTTCGAATGGGGAGGGAGTAATACGAGGCTCACTAGAGATGAGCTGAGGAGTAGCAAGAGAATCTTTGGCAGCAGACTGGCCAATTCGGTGAGGCGGGCTTTAAACTGAAAGACTCAGGGGGAGGGAATCCAAAATGGCATTGCTCATGCCACCATCACCATTACATCCAATAGGGGAATAAATCAGGCCAACCAGAGTAGTGTAAAATGTGCCTCAGCTGTCTCCCTAAATGAGAATCGAATGTCCAGCCACCTAAAGTGTATGTATACTAACACACACAGTCTTGGAAACAAACAGGAGGAACTGGAGCTCCAAACCCAGTCAAAGTTGCGATATCATACGAATGTCCAAAACATGGTGGGACAACTCCAGTGACTGGGGGATCGGGATTGACGGCTATAGGCTATTTCGTTAAGACAGGCAGCGTAGAAGAGGAGGAGTCGTCACACTCTATGTTAAGGAGAACCTTGAATATATAGAAGTCAACTATGGTAACTGGAAATCCCATTGAATGCCTCTGGATCAAAATCAGAGGGGCTGTTTCCAAGGGAGACCTTACAGTAGGCATCTGTTACCGACCTTCAAACCAAGAGAACGAGACCAACAAAGTGACACTCGGGTCAATTAAGCAGGCTTCAGGTGAACCAAACCTGGTTGTTATGGGAGACTTTAACTACCCAGACATCTGCTGGAAAAACAACACAGCAGTTCACCAGTCATCCCTCAAGTTCCTGGAATGCTTAGAGGACTCCTTCCCTCATACAAATTATGGATGTGCCAACCAGGAATTGGGGATTGATGGATTTGCTGCTCACTAAGCAAGAAATCATGCTCTGTAATATCTCAGTTACGGACAGCCTTGGCTGCAGTGATCACAACATCATGGAGTTTGGGATACTGCTGAGCACACTGAAGTTTAGTTCCACAACAAAGGTTTTAGACTTTAGGAAAGCAAACTTTGGCTTGTTTAGGGCTCAGTTGGAAGGGATCCAGCAGGAAGCTTCTATGGAGGATAAAGGAGCTAGTGAGAGCTGGGAGCTTTTCAAGAACACTCTCCTAGATGCACAAAACTAGTTCATCCCCTCTACAGGCAAGGGAAGCAGGTGGAGCAAGAGACCCCCTGTGAGCTTCTGGGCCTGCTCAGAACAAAAAGGGAAATGTACCAGAGATGGAAAACTGGAACATCACCTGTTGAAAGTTACAAAGACGTTGCCCAGGGCATGCAGGGATGCAGTTAGGAAAGCAAAGGCTCAACTTGAACTGAAATTGGCCAGAGATGTCAGAAACTTCAAGAAAGGATTCTTCAGATACTTTAACAGCAAGCAGAATCAGAAGGAAAATATCGGCCCACTATTGAACAGGAGAGATGAACTACTCACCAACAAAGCTGAAAAGGCAGAGGTCCTCAACATCTTCTTCACCTCTGTCTTTACCAGCGCTGCTGGGTACTAGGCCACAGAAACAACTATCCACATTGAAGCAGATGCAGACCCGCCACCAGTGAAGGAAGAGCTGGTATGTCAACTATTACAGGAGCTTGACTCATATAAATCGATGGGCCCAGGTGCCATCCACCCAAGGGTGCTAAGAGAGCTGGCTGATGTCGTTGCAAGGCTGCTCTCTATATTATTTGAGAAGTCATGGAGATCGGGAGACGTGACCGAAGACTGGAAGAAGGCTAATGTCACCCCTATATACAAGAAGGGTTCCAAGGAGGACCCAGGTAATTATAGACCCATTAACCTCACATCGATCCCTGGGAAGATTATGGAGCAAATCCTCCTGAGTAACATCACCAGCAAACTGGGACACATGATTGGAAAAAAGCCAACACAGATTCACCAGGGGCAGATCACGTTTAACAAATCTGATTGCTTTCTATGACAGAGTGGCCCATTCGGTTGATGCGGGGCAAGCGGTGGACATTGTCTACTTGGACTTCTCCAAGGCTTTCGACATGGTCCCTCACAGCCTCCTCCTTGAAAAACTGACAAAACACAACCTAGATAAGTGGTCTGCGTGGTGGTAGTAAATGGTTCATTCTCTAACTGGCAACCAGTCACAAGTGAGGTCCCTCAGGGATCAATATTGGGCCCAACGCTATTTAATATCTTCATCAGTGATCTGGATGTTGGGATCTGGAACTCCCTGATGAAGTTTGCTGATGACACCAAAATGAGTGGGGCAGTTGACACTCCAGAAGGGAGAGCCACCCTCCAGGAAGACCTGGACAGACTGGACAAGTGCGCCAGCGGGAACAGTATGAAGTTCAACATGGACAAATGTAAGGTCTGGCATCTGGGAATACATAATCCAAGAATACAGCTGAGACTGGGTTCCACCTGGCTAAAGAGCAGCCCTGTGGAAAGGGACCTGGGAGTCTTGGTGGATGACAAGCTCAACATGAGCAAAACAGTGTGCTGCAGCTGTAAAGAAAGCCAACAGGATGCTGGGTTGCATTAAAAAGGGCATCACCAGCAGAGACAAAGAAGTCATTATCCCTCTCTAATCAGCACTGGTCAGACCACACCTTGAGTACTGTGTCAAATTTTGGTCGCCACTATGCAAAAAAGAGGCAGACAGGTTGGAAGGGTCCAGTGAAAAAGAGGCAGACAGGTTGGAAGGGGCCAGTGAAGGGCCACAAGGATGATGAGAGGACTGGAAGACCTGCCGTATGAAGAAAGGCTGGGAAAATTGGACCTGTTCAGCCTTGGGAAGAGAACCTTATTACCATGTACCACTACATAAAGGGTGGCTACCAAGAAGACAGAGACTCCCTTTTCACAAGGAGTCACATGGAAAAGACGAGGGGTAATGGACAGAAGTTTCTTCTGGAGAGATTCCAATTGAACTCCAGAAGAAATTTTTTTACCATGAGATCAGTCAGACATTGGAACAGTCTCCCAGGGGAAGTGGTAAATACCCCTACATTGGTCAGTTTTAAGAGTCAGCTTGGCAGGGTGCTGACTCATCCCATTTAAACTATACTTTAACCTTGAGAGGTTGGACTAGATGATCCTTGTGGTGCTTTCCAACCTGGTATTCTATGATTCTATGAGACTTATTTTTACTCAGTGAAGACTTCCAAGTTCTATCACAGATCTTAAAGCTTATCTGATTAACAACCAGAAGAGTTAATTTAAGTGTCTTTACAATACATTTATATTTTGTAACAAGTTTCATAGCACAAGGACAAGGTAATGATTTTTAAATTTTGTAATATACTAAGATAAATTTAAACTGTCAACAGGGATGTAGCATTCCTCAAGCTTTAGAAGGTCTGTTATATATTACACAAGATACTGTCACACAAAAAAAGTGAAACCTATTTAATTCAATAGGTTTGATACAGTTGCTGCTTTCAAGGACACACCACATTTCTGTCCTTATCCTAACAGCAGCATTTGAAAACAAAATAAATTATGTATTTTTTTCAAGACATATTCTGCAGTCCAGATATCAACATGCTACCCTAACTTTCGCATACATCTAGAAGCTGCTGTTTTTCATGTTTCTGTCAAGTTGCAGAGACCTTTAATTGACTACAGTCTAAACTCAGAAGTAAAAGGTCTCTCTACACTCTATCTCCACTTAGGAAAAATAACACTGGGTTAAACCTCCAATATATCACTGTTTAGGTCAACCTTATTCTAAAAGAACAAGAAATGTTAATAGTCAGGTATTCGTAGAACTAATTAATCCAGATATACCCAACACTGTAGTAGCTCCTCAAGCAGCATCTTCAGTGAAACCAATGGAAGTTCTCCAGAAACCACAATTTTCTCCCTCTACCAGCAGCAGCTGCCTGAAACACATTTATCTACGTGCATGCAGACATAGACACAGTGAATGCAGTAAAAATATCTTTCAAATAATTTTAATAATCCTACCACTTACTAAGAACATATTTGCAGTTGTTCCACCTGTCCATTTGCTTAGGCAATGCTGGATGTTTTCTTAACAACATTCATCTGTAGCAGCCACAATGGTACTTGGGAGAAAACTGAAAGTGCTGGTCACAGTGGTTGTGCTGGTCATCACAACTTCCCTTCACCCTATTCCTGGTTTATTATTCCACTTTGCTTCTCTCACTCCCTGCTCTGACTGTCATCTTTTAAGCTGTTGGCCACACAGCCATCCCCAGCAAATATGGTTTTCTTGTTTCAACAGCTCTTGCTGTCCCGTTTTCACTCCACTATAGGCACCTCTCCCATTCAGATTCTTGGCTTTTTCACTCAGACTTGCTGCAGGTATGCTCTGCCCCATCATCCAGAACATATCTCTTTTGATGCATGCTCTCTTCAACTAGTCCATGACATCCCTGTACAAATCTAGCTAGCGAATACTGCTTTCAGCATGCATCTGTTGCAGTGGATGTTAACCACTCTAGCAGTAATACCAAATCTCATTTCACTTATTTCCACGCAATCACAGGAGTGACCCTGCACTTTTTATGCTTTTTGAGAATGGTAGATCTTTTTGAACCTTAGTATCACCACTCTGTATTAAGAGCCTAAAATCAGAAATTAGTTATATTTAAATTAAAATAAATAAATAAATCTGTAACCTCTGTTACAGTGCTGAAAAGGGTCTAAATTATTTTCACACTCACAGTTGCTTGGTATTACTGAGGTTCCTACTGCAAAAATAAAAAAATGTAACAGGTATAGTTCAAAGAATCTCATGAAGAGAAACACTTACTTCACTCTCTAGAAACTTATCATTTTTAATTTTTGAATAGCAGAATACCTGAACAGCACTAGTATGTATTCAACAACACAAAGGTATATGATCTCAGAGTTTAAAAAATTCCCCTTTTTCCTATAAGAAACAAGAATTGAGCAGATTTTTAATTCTCCCTTCTGAGCATGCAGGAAGCCAACAACAACTGCATTCGTGTTATTTCTTACATTGCATAATAAATAAAACTTTCCTTTGTAGCACTCAAGCCACCAGTAAATTTCAGGTCTTCATAAAACTGCCCTGTAATGTGTAAATTATTAAGCAGCCTAACACAGTTTGTGTTTGCTTTCCTTGTATCTGCTCTCTCTCTTGCCTTTTAGATAGCCCGGTTTTACTACGCTTCTTATAGTGCTGGCTCTCACACACTGATCTTCCTCTGAAGGCATTCACTGTTACTGCACAGCGTTTTTTTTACCTCAAGATCAACCAGGACATCATTGAATTATGCCACAATAACACGCAAATATTTGTGAAATACAACTTTAAAACACTCTACCACTTCACAGTAAATATCCTCCTTCACATTAGTTTTTGCTATTTGTTATTCTAACGCGTGGCTTTCTAAGCTACAGCAGACTGTTTCAGTGTTTGCTTGCTAATGATAAAAATGTTTGAATTTAAAGCTCTAGCTGGCTGCAATTCTGTTTATAAAATAGTTCTTATGTTAACAACAGGATCTGTTCCGCATAGTAATCTCCAGCAGAGAGTGTTTAATAAAATTACAACTGACAAAGAGATAAACTTAGCCATTCCAGATAAAATAATACTGAAAATATGATACTCTATCATTATAAAAACTGAAAAAAACAAAACTGGGATTTCTGATAGGAGCCATTTCATTTTTGATTATGATAATTACAGTGCATTTTTGCTACCTATCAAAAGTCATATTTATAAGTAAATAGCTAGAAATAGCCCAGGGCAAAAGAGATTACAATGCATGTGGTTTCTGTTAATACAAAAGTTGTAATTCTCAAGCAACTTTAAATATAGTAGAGGGTATTTGCTACTCGAAAGAAGTCAGAGAAGCCTCCAGCAATTCAGCTGTGCAAAACGCTCAGAAAAACAACTGGTACATATGCAGGTACCCTCCAACCCTCCCTCTCTTCTCCAGCAGCTGCACAGTGGTATCACTCCCAGCACAGCTGTTAACAACATTTCCTGTGCACTCCCAGTCAAAGGCGACCCAAGCACCACAGCATCCCCCAGGAGCTCAGGCAGAACTCAGCACCCAGGATGCTCTCCACACCACCAAGAGTTCCCACCAGAACCAGGGTTTTAAAAAATAAGTAACATTCTCAAAGGAAAACAAACAAACAAAAACTCCCAGGAAAGCAACTTCCCCACCTTAAAAACAAACAAACAAACAAACCCACAAAACACATACACACCCCTCAAAACTTACTTTAAAAAAGCCCATGCCCTCTCAGTTGCTTTTTTTGCCACGGGAAGAATTTTGCACCAGGTCTAAACACGATCCCTGGGTACAATTAAGCTATGATAATCATATTTTGCAGTCAACCCAGGATGCAGTTTACTTTAGTTGTATACAGGGCCATATGCATTCACTTCATCTTCTTTTAAACTGAATACCAAGCACTAAGCAGCAAACAGTAAATTATCAATCACTTTATTTCAGATATAGGATTCTTACGTTTATCACTACTAGTTTAGTTCATACAGAGTCTCCTAGAAAACCGCAGAGGGGCAGCTGTGAAGCACACAGCTTAAGTTTTTAACTTAACACTGACAGTTCTTAACACAGACTTAACTTAAGAACAGACTTAGCACAAACTAGAGAAACCCATGTTCCACCACTGTGATTTACTTTATTTGCACATTTAATAAGCTAGTATCACTCATGTTGGTCAAATATTGTCAATGAATCCATTTTAGCTTGTGAGATTCACTGCTAAAGATTCACTCCGAAGAGCAAGTAGAACCAAGAGTGAAAAATCAAATACTTGTTTAAAAATTCAAGCAACCCCACCGAAAAATCTTCATAAAATTCAAATATCTGGAGAAAATTTACATTTCATAAGGGTAATTATAATGTGCTGGTTAGAGTACAAAGTCTCTAACCATCTCTAAATATTTTATTTTCCCCTCATAGTTCATATATTAGCCCTTTCTAGAACTATACAGACACATTCTACTTTATTATATAATATGTGATTATTCAGTTGGTTTAAGATTAGGATTTTTCTTATTTGATGTCATAATCTGTACTATAAATTCTTATATTTTTAAAATTATTTTAGGTACTTGTTCAGCAATGCAACTTTTTTTTTGTAGACACATAACTTGAGTAATGATAATGAGGCTAAAACATCTTGATTAATGTAATTCATAACTTTTTGCTCTTTGTATAATATCATTTTATTCTCTCAGTGGCAAGCAGGCAACTCTCAATTCAAATTAAAGGGTATCATTAGCAGTAACATTCCACCAATGTTTTGCCCATTGATTTAATAAAACAAAGTGCTACTGCATGAAGTGGCCTTAAATCTGCTTATACTTAAAGACAAAGATTGTGAAATCACAATATGCAAGGATTTGTGGGCTGTATTTTTTTTGTAAAGAAAGTTTAGAGCATTTGGATTTGTACCTCTATCTACTAAAGCAAGATCAAATCCTGCAAAGAAGTATGTGCATACACGGCTTTTTTCAACTAGTAGTACCTATTCGTGTCATATGCAATTAAATACATATTCATATATACATATCTACATATCTAGCTTCAAGGCCACTAACATAAAATACACAAGTTACTTTGGCAGCTGATTACTGATAGTACTAAAAAACGCCCAAACTGAGATAATTTAGTAACTTCTTGTTTGTTTTCTTAAGTTTGCCTTCCCTATACCTTTCATCATTTTGTACATGCTGATCATGTTTATTCTATTTTCTATTGTAACTTTTCCAAAAGTTTTTCTGTGGAAGCTTCTATAGGACTAACATTCTTGCCACTCTTTCTTTTTAAACCATCCTTTAACTTACGAACCTTTGAAAAGCCATGCAAAAAGCACTACGCACACTCTAATCAAGGTATAACATTATACCATACAGCATAAGAGTTTATTTCCATTTCTTTATTTAAATAATCATTTTCATTATCAAAAAACCACACACTGGATATTCTGTTAAAACTTCTGTTCAGAAGTTCAGGTAGTTGTACTGATTGTTTTATTTAAAATATAATAACAAACGTTAATTGTTCACACTGCTCCCTCTTGTGAATCTTATTTTGCATTTGCTAACTTTGACTGTAATTTGCTATCACACTGCCTATGCACTGATGACATGATAATCACCGACTAATGCCTAGGGCACCTCATGTATGAGGACCTTTCATACTTGGTACTATAAGCAGGAAAACAAGTCTTTTGACAGATCTTAACATGTAAAGTCTTGGTATAACAGAGACAAAGACAGAAGGAAAACACAGAAATAATTGCATAGGCAGTGGTCATATTAAATTAACCACTGACTTGTCATAGACATAAGGAAAAGCATAATAAAGCAGTCATTCAGTCAGTGCTGACAAGAGTTTTGCTGAATGGATGAACAGTGAATGCTCTTTCTTCTCCATTACTCACAATTCAATTGTAGCTTTGATGCTAAAGACCTACAGAGGTCTGAACTAAAGATGACAATGCAGAGTACAGACCCAGAGGAAAAGCACATCATGAAGCTGTCCACAGTGACCTAAAACAGGAACAGCAACAAGGTCCCAGGCTCTTCTCAGTGACAAACAATGATAAGACAAGGGGTAACAGACACGAACTGGAACACAGGAGGTTCCCCTTAAATTTGAGAAGAAACTTCTTCTCAGTGAGGGTAAGAGAGCACTGGAACAGGCTGCCCAGAGAGGTTGTGGAGTCTCCTTCTCTGGAGACATTCAAAACCTGCCTGGACGCCTTCCTGTGTAACCTCATCTAGGTGTTCCTGCTCCAGCAGGGGGATTGGACTGGATGATCTTTTGAGGTCCCTTCCAATTCCTAACATTCTGTGATTCTGTGAAACAGTATCAGCAGCAAAACTGCAGCCACGTTAGCAATATGTGATGGAATATCAGAGACCAGCTAAGGTTTTGATTTGAAGAGAAACAGATTCTGCTGGAAGAAAGCAGTAGATCTCCAGTTTCAACAAAGATCATCCTTGAATTGCATGTGAGATTACCTGGAAAAAAGCTGCAGATGTAAACTACAGACTGACATTCAGTCAAAGTAGGAGGCGCAAATCAAGTGAAGGCTGGCAGATAACCAGTCAGGTTTCCCAATGCAGCAGCACTGCTAACAGTGACATTCAACTACTGTGCTAGAGGAAGGAAAGCCTGGCAGAACAGGCATGGTAGGAGATACAACGGAGAAGCTCACAGCTGGGACAGAAGAGGGAGGCTGATACCACAACTGCAGGGGATCGGGCAGCAGTGTTCCCACTGGGCAGTCTTCACCAAGAACCAAATCAGCAAAGAGGTGCTCTGGTGAGGAGGACGTTTAGGGAGTGGCACAGGTTATCAACACAGAAATTGAAATTACTAGTTTTGAGTGCCACTGTGTATGAATAGAGGGGAAGGGGTGGGGGGGGAGAACAGAAGCAATGCATCTTTCACATAATTACATGCTACAGCTCTACTAGTATTCTTTTCTCCTTACTAGCTTTAAAGTATTTTTTCCACTCTTATTTCATCAGAAATGAACTTTGTTTTCTTGGCAAGGAAAAATATCTATTTTTTTTTTGTTTAGCTCGAAAATAAGCTGGTTTTAAATTCTTTAATCAATGAACTGCAGGCAAATCCTAGAAAAACATCATCTCGTTATGAAAAAGCAGAATAATAATTTTTAAAAATGCTGATAAGTAATTCTTCTTTTCCTAATTTTTCCCTTTCTAATGTGAAAAAAACCAAATACAAATTTGGAAGACATCAGCAACAGCACTTTGGTAAGTATATTTTGAGCAAAATATTTAAGACAGCTATGAAATTCTTACTTATGTGGGACTGGAAATTATTTTACTGTAAAACTGACCTGTTTGGAAAAAAAAAAAAACAAAGGTAAAAAACCCCAAAACACAAAAAAACCACCACCAACAAAAAAACTCACAAAACATGCAGATAGTTAATTTCTTTCACATAATCTCCAAAAGGTCAACAGCTGTAACTACAAAAATATCGCTGCCTTTGTCAAATTCTGCAAAGTCACAGAATATTTCCAAAAATGAGAGACTGACTCTTCAGCTTGAGACAAGAGCTGTCAAGCAAGAGGGAAAGGATATAACAGGCTTCTATAAAATCAAGGATGGTATAGAAAAATGAACATAAAGTAGTTATTCACTGTTACACAACGACTAGGGAATCAAGTGAAATTAAGAAGTTTCTAGAAGAAACACAGAAGCATGTTTTAACATAATGTGTAATTAAAACAGTGGAACTCATTGTCACAGAATGCTGCAAATGACAAGTACAAAAATGTGAAAATAAGCTAGATAAATTCAGATACATGGCCAAGACTAGAAAAAGACGATAATCTTTTTTTATTAACTTATCCTCAAGCACTGCCTGATTGTCCTATCAGATAATTACGGCCTCCAATTCTCTGTTTACTACCAGAATATTTTAAGCACTATGCTTGGTTTCAAACCTGTCACACTGTTGTATTAAATTTTAAACTATAAAGCAAATGCACATTTCTGCTTTACTCATACCTAAGTACATCTCTGAGTTCAGCATGACACACAACTAGGCCTCTAAATCACTAGACCCAATTCCGCCAAGTATGTAGTTACCCAGTTATCTTTTTAATCTCCACAACGACAAGAAAACAACTGCATTTAGGCAAAATCTTAACTACTCTGGAAATGATTTTTTTTTATGTAAACTGTTCATTTTACTTTAAGCCAGGAGAAATACTTCATGTAAGTGATTCATTGCAATTCCATCACAGTGGATTAATACAAACCTTACAAAGAATATAAAATTCTAACTGAAGACCTCTTTGGTCTTTCATCCTATCAATCTTTTTTTTCTTTGTATTTATGGTACTACATTTAAGCAAAGATATACAACAACTTCTTAAATATTACTGCAAGAGATAAAGACCAAAGAGAAGATCAAATTAGTAAATTAGGAACGGGAAGCAAACTGTATGAATCTACCAAATTTACCTGGATGGCCGCCAGGTTCTTCTGCTCCTGTGATGGAGCCTCATGGACAAAACGTAGCCAATTCGAATGGCGTGGACTGCTTGCATCCAGGATATAGAGGACTTCACCCTTACTTCCACGAACCTGAAACATTAAAAAAAAAAAACCAAGCAAAATTAAAACTTTTTATGAAACAAACAAAAACAAGCAAAACACTAAGTAAGGCATGCTTGTGCTCAGCAAGTGACTCCTGATCGCATTCAATGGGTACCCCCAGCACGCTCACCTTTTTCTATAAGCATATTTATTCACAGAATCACAGAA